>NC_134710.1:224408191-224590691 GCF_043290135.1 Rhipicephalus microplus | reverse complement strand
GGATTTGCGTGCTCCGCACACTGTAGTCTCTACCCGTGCGAGCAAAAAAAGAGAGAGAGCGAGAGAAAGCAACAATGATCACCTTAGTGAAAAGCTTACGAGAGAGTATAACATAAAATATTATTGGATGATCCAAATTTTTATGAAGCCGCTTATTATATGGTGAGGTAGTTTAGGGAGTATTCAAATAATGAGGGGGCTTTATTGTTTAATAAAGTGTTATTCTTCAAATATACATTGCAGGTTACGAGAAGTTCTTGAGGGAGGAGCAGTAACCTCGCCTTTTCTTTTTAATATATTGTTAAGCACTACTCCCAGTCGTGATGAAGTATACCCACATGTATATGCAGATGATTAAGCTTTTTTTTGCTTCAGACAGTGATATACAATCTATAAATAATCGCTTACGGACATTACATAATCAAACAATGTAAGCGATATATAATCGCTTACAAAGCCATTAATAACCGGTTGCAGGCTATTCATTTAGGTCATAATGTTTCAAAGAGCGCAATTACAATTTTACCATTAGTTAACAGAGTCACTGTTACCTAGAATAACTTTCAACCTGCGAAATACACCACAGTTGAACTCGGTAAAATAGTAGGGAAAATCTTATGATAACCACCTCCTTTGGCATTCGACCAAGAAAGGATCACGGGCACTGAGAATCTTACGAAGGCTGTGCCGTATTCGCTCAGGGATACGGAGAGAACCACTAATTATGTTTTACGAAATCTACATACATGCAGCATTTTAAGACACCAGTGGTTTAGCCCCGTATTATCATTCACATGTGCTTTATATTCTGGTGCACCGGCTTATAAATTGTGGAAAGGGAGGTGAAAATTTATTCCTTAGATTACCGAAATTCACATCCAATAAGGTCCTCTACTTAGAAGCGAGGTTGTCGTCTCTTTTGTGCAGATTTAGGATACTGACTGTGCATTCGTTCCTTAAAATTTTTTGGAATTCTATAAAAATAAAAAAATGATGTATACATCAATATGAGTGGTTTTTTATGCATCTTATTGACTTCGGTTTCATACAGCATGGTTGGGCTTCGGGGAAGAACTTGTTGGACCATTATATGTTAACTCAGTGAAGTTCCTTTCATCGGCAATGAAAGACAAATTTGAAACGTTTTTCACAATATATATCCAAATCATGCAAAAAAACTGCAAAACTGTGTATTAAACTAGCTTCTGTAGAGGCGTTTATAGGGGACAAATGTAAAAAAAACTACAGATGCCTCACACTCTGAAAAAAAAAAAATCTGGCATTGCTATTTTTTCCGAGACGTTCAATTGTTCACTCTCAATAAGACTTCCCGATTTCTCATCAGTTTCTTCAGCTAAATGGCATTATGAATGCTCAGCCCATAAATATCATGTGTGGACATAGTTACAGATACTTTATCTGTGTTCGGCACTCACTAAAAATAGCTTTTCTCAATTATCACGTGGCTTTGGGACGTTATTAATATTATTATGCTGAAACATATTACAAACTTTTAATTTTTGTTCATTACCCACATAACCCACATCAGGTTATTCTGGGTACTGAGCCACAAAGGGACAAAAATTAACGAAAATGACGAAGTAGCGGACGCTCCAGCAAAAGGCGCTCTCGGTGATCTGATATTCTCAATTATTCTGACAACAGCCCTCACGATTCGTGACAGATTGAGAAGATGAGTAATAACTTTACCCTGTGAAGTCTTTTATCGCTCACCTATATGAGTATTGACACCTGTTGTTTCCTTGGCGCAGCAATATCTGTTCAACGTGAAAAGTAGTGTAGTTACTTTTACAAAATTACGCTCTCGCTTTCCGAAATTTAACTATAGTACATACGCACAGAGGTGGTCTATCTCCTTTCCCTCTTTGCTAGCCGTATTTTAAAAAGGACGAAACAACTGAAAATTATGTCTTATCATGCATCCACCTCAATTTACTGAAGGGAAACATTTTCAAAACGGCTTTTAATTGAATCAAATTAGATTTCGTCATTTCAAATATTATATCTTCGGAGGCCCCTCATCGTCATTGTGACTGAGACCTCCATTTTACGGTGAAATTTTTTAAAATGAATCACGGTGGTGTTGACCTAAACTAACTAAGTTAGCGTCATTAAGTTTGTTTACCTGTTTTGTAAATATTTAGTCATACAATTATTATGTGAACACTTTATACATAAATAATTTGTTTCTTGGCCAGTCCTGAAGAGTGGGCATGAGCCATAAATATAGGTAATATTCATTATCATTATCATCAAAAGGTGGAGTGGCTCTAGGTGAAAAAAAAATAAATAGAAGTGATGACAAGAAACGAACAATAGCAAAAATAAAAGTGGCTCTGTTCCGTATACTTCAGTGTACCTTCAGAAGAGAAGACCAGACAACGAGTAAGCTCTGCTCGGCGCAGGCTGCACCAGAATGTTTGGCCACTTTCGCAATTGTTATAAATTGTTCTGGATAAAACTACACTCAGGACACGAGTAGTAAATCTTGTTCTCGAACTTACGTGAGCACCAGAGATTACACTGGAAAGTTTCATCACTGGTGTATGAAAGAGCTATAGAAACCAACAATTCGTTTTGGTACCGGCTCAAACACGGCGCGCATGTGCTCTCTATGCTTCATTAGCCGATACATAAATACCTTCTCACCAACGCGCATACCTTTGAACTATTTTGCGCCAAGGGTATTGCAAGTGGGTTTCACTTCAAAATATAAGCACGAACTGCATGAGTAACTTGTAATTCACAAGTTGAAAGTGGCTGCTTGGAGCCTAAACAAAAACGCAGTAAATTGTCAAGCGTTCTTGCATATTGTAGGAACGCTTACTAGAATTTGACAGTAGTATATACAGTGCATGAAAAGGTACATGCTGCCACCGACTATCTCTGTTTGTGTGGGCAATCATTATCTCACAAAAGTATTATTTTTGTTGTAGTTTTTTGCCTGATTTTGTTCGCAGAGTGCAATTCTTTGCTATGTATGCTTTGCACGGCGCCAATGAATATGATGAGTGCTATGTGTCGCAGTATCTCATTAGATAGATGCGCGGTTTTTTTATCTAACGGGTAAAGTTGTTTGTGCCAGGGTGATTCGCATTGCAGGGTTGTGTCCACCACGCAGTGCTCCTTATAGTTTACATCTTCCATCATCAACAGGGTGTTTTAGCGAAAATCGCCAAGTAATAAAAAAACATTATACAAGAGCACTACACGTCTCTAATTAGTGCAGTATGCCTCTACGCCATATAGAGCATGTCAGAATATATTTTTCAGTCTGTCAAGCTTTGCAATTCACAAACCTTGCTTAATGAACATTGTAACAGTGACTCTAGAAAAAAATCTTTAATCCGAAATTTGTAGCGTTTAACAGAAATAATAAAATTTTCATTCTGCGGTAAGACAACTCCACTTCTAGTGGCTAAGGTACTCGGCTGCTGACGCGCAGGTCACAGATTCGAATCACGGCTGCGGCGGCTGCATTTCCGATGGAGGCGGAAATGTTGTAGGACCGTGTACTCATATTTGGGGGCACATTAAAGAACCCCGGTGGTTGAAATATCCGGAGCCCTCCACTGCGGCGTCTTTCATAATCATATGGTGGTTTTGGGACGTTAAACCCCACAAATCAATCATCAATAAGACAAGTCCACTACTCAATTTTCACCAGCCTCGTTTTAAAGTTGACGAAATTGAAACATCAACACATCACCGCTGACTTACGCGCTGTGTTTTTAGCGTCCTCAAATGTAGGTTCAAGGAATTATCAAATGCTGTTCACGAAGGAAGGTCGTTTCAACAAGCTATGGGTGAGATTGACCTTAAGCGATGGCAGAATGGTAACAATATAAACAAAAAAACGACGAAAAACGGCCGCCACGTGCGAACGTGATAAGAGAACGCTAGCAGAATTTGACGCAGCGCCGGCATTTGTTTTGCTTTTCTTTCCAGTGATTAGTGAGCAGCGGAACGTTGGTTGCGAGCTTGAGGCAAACAAGGAATGCGCGCTTGATTTGTTCTTCAGCTGCCCCGCCGTGGTGGTCTAGTGGCTAAGGTACTCGGCTGCTGACCCGCAGGGCGAGGGATCGAATCCCGGCTGCGGCGGCTGCATTTCCGATGGCGGTGGAAATGCACGCCTGTGTGCTCAGATTTGGGTGCATGTTAAATAATCCCAGGTGGTCAAAATATCCGGAGCCCTCCACTACGGCGTCTCTCACAATCATATGGCTGTTTCGAGACGTTAAACGCCACATATCCATCAATCAGTCCGTTCTTTGGTTGATGAACTATTATTGGGTTTGACTCATGAGAACTGTGCGGAGGGCAGTCTATAGTGAGCATCGAAAACTTGGCTCATTGAAGCTATAGGCTGAACGTTATTGCGAAAAGTGCTTGTTGCGTTGAATTTTCTTTTTCGTTGTTCTCATTCACTCTGTTGTATAGCGCTGACATGCGTACCTGTTCCGAGTAAGTCAAAAGTAAAGACGGGAGGCATGTAATCATGCCTGAACTTAGCCTCTTCTAGGGGATTACTTTTTGAATGGCGTAAAGTGGCATTGCGTCAACGAAACTAGTGCGTCATCGATTAATACTCCCGATGAAATTATGCTTATTAGGAGATCGCCGCATTGCAGCAGTGGTTACGAAGCTCGGCTTCTGACCCAGAACTTTGCGGGTTCGATCTCGGCCAGGGTGGTCGCATTTCGATGAAGGCGAAGTGGTAGTGGACCTTCAGCTGTGCAATGTCAGTGCACGTTAAAGAACACCAGATAGTCAATACTTCCGGAGCCCTCCACTGAGGCGTGTTTCATAATCATCTCTTGGCTTTGGAACGTGAAACCTGAGATCTTACATGTCTTACATAGTCCTGAGATCTTACATGTCTCTCGATTGTATTATCGATGCGCTTCCGCCACTTTCACTCAAGAATGGCAAGCATGTTATCAGCCCCAGACAATTTTTTTTTGTTTGATAAAAAGTGACGAGCGCCAAGAGTTCAAGGAATAGAACGCAAGCCAGCAGCAAAGCAACCGATGGAAGATATTCTCTGTCGTTACTATGGCAACTACGTGCTTTGTACACTTTGTCGCGTTTCCGCGTCTTCTTGGCTGCCGTTTCGCCGTCTGTTCCACGCACATAGGCCCGCGCCGCCGACGCGGCTGACCTCCGTCAGTCAGCGAGGCAAAGGGGGAGGATACATATATTATTTATGCTCGTGCGTTTATTTGTATATATGCGTGTATACACATACAAAACTTAGAAATTTCGAAAGGAGTCCAAACACCCCCTCCGCCTTCGCCCATGTTGGCTATTGAGGAGTACACCACAGCAATGCGCCATTTCTGACGCATCAAAGCGGCAAATCTACGTGTATGTACATCGTTACTGCCACCTTTTTCTAAGAGTAGAAGTCGCTATAGGTCGTTCGTTTTTGCCATTAATGTTATCATATGTTTTCTGTCTTACGTTACCACATGCAATTGCCTTTTTGGTACCCTCGCATAGTACAGCAAAGGTGGAAGCGAAGTGAGCCTGTTCGCCAAGGCAGCCGGTATTGCAGTTAACCGAAGCAACCCCGCTTCACATCCATTATTCTAACGAATTGTCTGTAACTAGGCGTACTTTGTAGAAATGCTGATTTTATACCTGCAGGTAATCTTTTCGCTGCCGTCATGGGCGTGGATACAGGGAAATAAAAGTATTAGTGTAAGTTTCTCCAGAGTGGTCGCAAAGGCGAGGAATTTTCGGCAATGCATCAGTGGCGCCCGCTCTCTATCGCACTTCTGCCGTGGTGGGATTGGATATATTGCTACTGTCGTAATACCATATCCAATTACACAACAAATAATCGCGGCATAAACATTTGTGAATATAAAATGTGACTATTTTAACGGTGTGCATTGGGGCTGGAACCCCGAGGATAACAACAGCGTTCGTCCTCGATGTGTGCTATGTTACAGTTGAAGCTCCATGCCATTGGATAAATAAAAAAATTAATAAACTCACGCCTGTAAAATATTTCACCATTCTGTTTTATCCACCAACTCCCATTTCAACGCAACAGCGTTAAAGAGCTCGTTTTGCAGAAATTCTGGCATTGGTCTTGGCTTCGGCGTCATTGGTTGTGAGCGAAAAATCATCGGATGCGTCACCGAAGTATCGATAACGATGCAAATAGAATAAATACCGACAACTCCAGCAACAGAGTGGAGATCGAACCCGGGTCGTTTGGGACCTAGCGAAAATTGATCCCGTGTCGTTTCAGCGTGAAGCGGATGTTCTACCACACGGCCGATTGTCTGCTTGTGAATACATTGAAAATAGCTTCCTCTGCTTGGGAATGAAGGGAAAGTGACGCATGCTTTACAAACACACGCATCTTGTATACATGCTTCACAATGCAACGTGAAATAATGCCGCAATAGTGCGTGGTACAAGCGCCCATGAAAATCAGGCGTCAGAACATGTGATTATTACAATGACGTCGTGGTTTAAAGCCGGTAACCTTCTACAAAAAACGCACGCACGCTGCTGCGCCTGTTTCTTTAAGGCTATGTACAGGATTCATAGCTGGTTCGAAAAGGTTTCATGCATTAAGTGTTTGAAGTAGGCACTATAGAAACAGAAGATTGCTATCGCGTTGAGCTCTAGGAGCCTTTTTTTTTAACGACCACTGTAATCTCGTTCCACTTTTAATAAATGAACATGATCTAAGCCGTCATTGACACGTCAGCCGCAAGGGCGTAGACAGATATTTTTTGGGAGTGGGGGGGGGGGGGGGGCATGGGCCTGGTGTGGCGCCGCGACATGGCTAATCCATCGGTCGACCCATTCGGCTAATATAAACATCACCTTAGTTTTGCTGTGATTCTACGAAATTTGGCTGATGGATCTCTTGGACTCTTTCGAATGAAGTGTCCCGTGTCACGCACGATGCCAAGTACTGAATAACTATATCAGAAATATAAAACAAAAACAAAGAAAGGGCAAGATGGAAGCTTGCGATAAACAATCCGTAAACATGGCTTCTTTCGAGACCTATCTTCCTGAAAGCGAGAATAGAACTGATTTATTTTGCGCTAGCGTGTCTACGCTTCGTACCCTCTCCTGAATACACAAGTAACTATATGAAGATGATGCGAAATATATTGCGTCGACAAACCCTTTTATGAAAAACTGCCCCATCAAAATCGACGAGTCACCGGAGGTTCGCGGATAACAGGCAGAGACAGTTTTTGTTACCATATGTGGCGAGGAGCTTCCTATAGGCGTAGGACCACCATGGTATACTAACAAGTGGTTCAGCAGAGTAAACTATCACTTGGTGTATGTTGATACACCCCCTTCTTCAGAAGCCGCGAATCACCACTCGAAAGGAGTGCGCTTCCATCACTGACAACAACCTCGTAAAATATTCTTGCATTAATTACAAGTATACATTTGCGTATCTTACCACAAGCTTTAGGATTATTATACGGGCAAAGTCCTGTATTCAAGTATTTCAACTTAGTTGTGCTTGTATTTGTGAGCTTCTCCCTCACAGTTAAATTATACTCCATGTGTTCTGATGTTCCCGTCCTTACATACTACTGAATCTGATTTGGAGCAATGGGGGAAAACTGAGAAAGCAGACGCAAATTTTTGACACAATTGAGGATTAGCATTATATAAACTGCAATAAAGTAATAATAACTTCCGAAAAACACCGTGAGAATTTTAAGAAGTAAGCAACTTAAAGTACATATATTAGGAATAGATGCACCCCGAACAGTGATATTTTGGTAGACCTGATTAGTGATTTTCTTGTTCATGAAAATCCCAATCGGGGGTGCCTTCAATGCCGGGTAGCTCGGAGTTGGAGCCGCTCTCATCAGTTTAACCTTCACTCAGTTGTAATATTGTGTGTTTTTTACAGACGTTGATTATCTCATTTGTTGAGCTCGTTGCAAAGACATAGTCGCTGTCCCTAATTCCGTCAGCAGTATCAAAAGATATGTGGAATGTATTATTCGTTGTCACAGTGGTCACAGACTGCCGTATCGGCCATCTCAATGCGGAAAGCGTAGGACAGCTGGCTATACTTTCGAGCGTAGATATATGTATATGCGCTTTTCACCAAGAAAGAAAAGATAGATAGATAGATAGATAGATAGATAGATAGATAGATAGATAGATAGATAGATAGATAGATAGATAGATAGATAGATAGATAGATAGATAGATAGATAGATAGATAGATAGATAGATAGATAGATAGATAGATAGATAGATAGATAGATAGATGGATGGATGGATGGATGGATGGATGGATGGATGGATGGATGGATAGATAGATAGATAGATAGATAGATAGATAGATAGATAGATAGATAGATAGATAGATAGATAGATAGATAGATAGATAGATAGATAGATAGATAGATAGATAGATAGATAGATAGATAGATAGACAGACAGACAGACAGACAGACAGACAGACAGACAGACAGACAGATAGATAGATAGATAGATAGATAGATAGATAGATAGATAGATAGATAGATAGATAGATAGATAGATAGATAGATAGATAGATAGATAGATAGATAGATAGATAGATAGATAGATAGATAGATAGATAGATAGATAGATAGATAGATAGATAGATAGATAGATAGATAGATAGATAGATAGATAGATAGATAGATAGATAGATAGATAGATAGATAGATAGATAGATAGATAGATAGATAGATAGATAGATAGATAGATAGATAGATAGATACTACGCAAAGAAGCCCTTCGTTTTTAAAAAGCAACGGCAAAATGAAAATTTCCCACGTACTTATGCCTTGCCTCTCTACTGTTACTTCGTGTTCTTTACATCGGTGAATTGTAGGGACCTGGGAAGAGCATACCGAAATCATGAAAACAGAAAGAAAGTTTACACAATAATACGTGTACGAAAAAACGAAGTAGCTTTGTTCACCTAACTTTTACACTACCATACGTGTACGAAAAAAACTAAGAAGATTTGTTTACCTAACTTGATCGAGAAATGTTTTCCTTGGGATGTGTAAAAAATAAAGTAAGAATTACAAGTGTACACCTTGAAAATGTGATATGCGTGAGGTGCTTAAAAATGCTCTAAAAATAATGAACTTCAAGAAAAACAAGACTCCTCTAGATCACAGTGATAAATCAAAACTGAAACAGAAACTTGTTTGGTTTGCTTTGGTGGCGACATCTTGTGGGATTTTGTAAAACTAATTCAAGGGCTGAAAAAAAAGAAAAGCTCTGACGTGCGGCATCGAATCTATGAAGACGCGCTAATTTTTCACCCAGCTGCTATGCGATTAACGCATTCGGCCACAAACTACAATGAGCCACTGGCGATAGGCAAGAGCTTATCAATATGCCAGAAGCATATGAAGGACTGCGTCGCAAAAAACGTGTTAGGGAACAATGTTACGCCAATCGCGGCACGTTGAGAATGGCTTCAGTCGAAAGCTGAGTCTCAGGACTACATACGGTGCACTGACCATTAATAGAACCTACTTAGTTTTACTGCAGTGAACGTTTTTGTCTCGAAAAGCAGGCTACTTTTTGTGCCGTTTCCATAGACTCCCATTGTACGAACTTTAACTGCTCTGGGAACAAAATTGAAGCTGCTTACCCCAACATGATCACTGCCGCCTTCTCGTTCGTTTAGGTTCCCAGACGTGCTCTGTGTTCTGCGTTTTTCAACATTCACCCTCTACAATTAATAATCGAGAAAAAATCACTGGTTCCGATGAAAACGCGCTAGCTTCAAGCCGGGACCGCTAGGAGCGCTGGCTGTTATGTGTCCAGAAAAGTTGGTTATGACCGAATGACACCACGATACTCTAATCATCCCCACCAGCTAACGTTGCAACTTCCCGACTTCATGACGTAATGAATGTCATCACAGTGCACTTGGTGTACGCTTCACGTTTGGATAGCCTAACAATGGTGTCATTTGGCTTTTAGATCTATGTCTGTATGCTGAGCCAAAGCATCTACTGGTGCTTTTTGCCACGTTCAAAAAATTGCTCCTGAACAATTGTCCCGGGCATTCCAAGAAATGATTTGAATGCCCGCTAAAGAACCCCAGGTGGTCGAAATTTCCTGAGCCCTCCACTACAGCGTCTCTCATAATCATATGGTGGTTTTGAGACGTTGAACGCCACTATAAATCATCAATTTCAAGATATACATATAGTTAAGAACCAACGTTAACGTTAAGAACGGCTTTGCCTACAACTCACTAAACTCAGCCATAACTAAGTCTTTCCATCATAAATTTGAAGTCAGCTTTGACAAACAATTGATTAAGGTAACGAATGCTTGCTTTCCTGTTTCATAATTGATATGTGGGGTTTAGCGTCCGAAAACCACCATATGATTATGAGAGACGCCGTAGTGGAGGGCTCCGGAAATTTCGACCACCTGGGGTTCTTTAACGTGCACCCAAATCTGAGCACATGGGCCTACAACATTTCCACCTCCATCGGAAATGCAGCCGCCGCAGCCTGGATTCGATCACTTGACCTGCGGGTCAGCAGCCGAGTACCTAAGCCACTAGACCACCACTTTCCTGTTTCAACCAAATAGTTTATTACGCTGAGGTCGCTCAAATCATTATACTATCTGCTTTTCGAATGGGGCAACTCCACCGTGGTGGTCTATATAAACCATTTTCGAAAAAGGCGCCCCTAGCACCGCGGACACTAACTACAGTCTGCCGCCATTGTTAGGGCACCGCAGCAGACGACGCAGGCTGTGTGTCCCAGCGACGCTAATGCGCGTATCTTGCAGCGCACACAGACACCTCTTGCGTTCCTGCAGGATGCGGACCGCGTCGGGAAGGCACGCCGATGAGAGTCGCTTGCAGGCCGGATCCATGCATTGCCAGTCACAACAAGCCAAACTGCTCATCCAACCTGTTGAAAAGTACACAATAGTGCTCATAGTGGAGCGGAAGCAGCTCAGAAAGCTCATCGGAGAGTACTAGGAGCTCGTTTCAGCTAAAATCAAACCAAATCATTTATTTCCCCGAAAGAAACGGGTTCTGGAGAGGTTCACTGGCTAAAAGCTGTCTATGGGCAACTAGACGAGGCTAGTGAACCCTATAGAAGGCAAGTGGGACGATGACAAATATGTGTATAACAATTAAACCATAAACTAGCATTATAATACCAAATACGGGGTAAGAAATATATATATATATATATATATATATATATATATATATATATATATATATATATATATATATATATATATATATATATATATATATATATATATATATATATATATATATTAATATAATACTACGAAACATCCTTTTACCAGCATAGCACAGAAGATTACATGGACACGAGCAAAAAGAAGAAAAAAACAAAAAAACACGAAAGAAAAATCTGGCAACCATAAAACCATTATTGCAAAAATAAAATAATAAAAATGCAAAATAATGACGAAATTCCAGGGAAGATATATACAGATTTGCTAATTGTGTATGTCCTGCATCATACAATGTACATCACAAGTATGACAAACAAAATTATACAGATACTATGCTTGCTATATGTTTTAATCATATAACCTATTCGGTACATTATAGATGCGCACACTGAAAAAAATGAAATCGTGCTATTGTACAGACAGCACATTTTACAATGTCAAAAAGTTGGCCTATATTTATAAAAAAGGGTCGTAGTTTTTTTAATGAGAAACTGTTTACGAACTGTATTTATTGAGTATCATTGATACATTGTATTGCAATGTTTGAAATTTGTCATTATTGCAAAACCTCGGAACAATTCAAACATCACTGCTTCTTGTTCCTAACAAAACATTTTCCACAGTTATACATGCGGTATTTTTAAAGAATAGCAGGATCGCAGAATGCGAAGGATATACATATTGTTACACGCAAGAAGTACACGAAAAGGTTGAAAAACAGGCGAGCCTGGATGGTTCGCGTTTACTTCCACAAGGGGTCTCGAGACAGCCCACCCAACGTCGTCTTCCTTCTTCACCTTTTGTCTGAATGTTCATTCGCGCTGTATGCGCCGTGCATTGCAACCGCTCGTGACATTTCCCCGTTGGCAGACGAAGCCCGCCGGGCGAGTCACTCAGTGGTTCGTGCATTGCATAGCTTCATGCGAGCGACGTGCGCCACTTCTGTTTTAGCCGAGCGCCGTCCAGTGCTTGTGAGCCGTGCTATGCGGTAGTTGACCTCACTGAGGCGTTCGAGGATAACGTAGGGCCCGACATAGTGAGCGAGAAATTTCTGGTACAGGCCACGTTTCCGTAAAGGCGTCCAGAGCCACACCTGATCTCCAGGATTGAAGTGAACATGTCGGTGACGGTCGTCATAGCGGATCTTTGACCGGTCTTGCGAGGTGACGGTGCGTAGCCGAGCGAGGCGTCGCGCTTCTTCTGCTCTACAGAGAATCTCGTTGATCGGCTCACTGTGATGAGCAGAGTAGGGAAGCATAGTGTCAAGATTATAGCGTGGTGGACGAGCATAAAGGAGAAAGAAAGGTGAGTAACCAGTGGTCTCATGTCTTGCGGTGTTGAAAGCATAGGTGATGAAAGGCAAAATTGTGTCCCAGTTTTTGTGCGCGGAGTCGATGTACATGGACAGCATGTTGGCAAGCGTTCGGTTCGTGCGTTCCACTAGACCATTAGTCTGTGGATGGTATGGAGTGGAATGGCGGAAGCTTGATGAGCACAGACGAAGGGTCTCTTCGACAACATCCGCGGTAAATTGCCGCCCACGGTCGCTGATTACGATGCGAGGAGGTCCGTGTCTGAGGATAACTTGAAACAGCAAGAAGATGGAAACGTCTTTTGCTGTGGCCGACGGCAGTGCTGCCGTCTCACAATAACGGGTTAAGTGGTCTACGCAAACGATGACCCAACGATTGCCGTCTGTGGATCGCGGAAAAGGGCCCAGAAGATCTATACCAACTTGCTCAAAGGGGGTGCTAGGAGGCGAAACAGGCTGAAGGCGACCAGACGGCGCGTCAGTTGGTCGCTTGTAACGCTGACATTGGGTGCAGCTGGCGACGTACCGTTCGGTATCATTGCGCATCCGGGGCCAATAAAAGCGTTCCTGAGCACGGTAGAGTGTTCTTGTGCATCCAAGATGTCCGGAAGTTGGTTCGTCGTGCATGGCAGATAATACGTGACTGCGAAGGCTCTTGGGGACAACCAAAAGGTAGCGCGCACCGGTAGCCGAGAAGTTCGTCTTATATAGGGCGCCGTCACGTAAGCGAAAACGATTGTCTGCAGCGGACTCCCGCGCGGCCGCGAATAGCGGCTGTAAGCTGTCGTCTTTCCTCTGCTCTGATATGAAGGTATCCATATCCGGAAATCCCGTGGACACAAAAGCGATGTATTCATCAAAGTTGTCCGCGTCACATTCAGTCGTTGGGAGTGGCAGGCGAGAGAGACAATCAGCATCAGCGTGTCGCCGGCCGCTCTTGTAGGAAACAACGAAATCATACTCCTGCAGACGGAGCGCCCAGCGTGCTAGTCGACCAGAGGGATCCCGAAGATTCACAAGCCAGCATAGAGAGTGATGATCCGTGACGACAGTAAAGGGGCGCCCGTAGAGATACGATCGAAACCGTTGCACAGCGAAGACGACCGCCAGACACTCTTGTTCGGTGACAGTGTAGTTGCGCTCGGGGCGACTCAATGAGCGGCTAGCGTACGATATCACATGCTCGCTGTCGCCGACACGCTGAACTAGTACGGCGCCAATGCCAACACCACTAGCATCGGTATGAACTTCTGTCGGTGATGACGGATTGAAGTGGCGAAGAATAGGCTGGGACGTCAACAGTAGCTTTAGCTGCCGAAACGATGAGTCGCATTCCGAGCTCCACTCGAAAGGAACACCTTTTTGGAGAAGGCATGTGAGCGGATGAGCTATGTCAGCAAATTTGGGAATGAAACGGCGAAAGTAGGAGCATAACCCTAAAAAACTTCGTAGCTGCTTCACAGAGCGAGGTGCCTCGAATGCCTCCACAGCTGTTGTCTTTTGTGGATCTGGTCGTATACCTTCTTTGTCGATCAGGTGTCCCAGCACAAGTGTCTGTCGTTCACCAAAATGGCACTTTTTAGAATTAAGCACAAGGCCGGCCTTCCTCAAGCAGTTCAGTACCAAGTCCAGGCGCTCGTTATGCTCACGAAATGTTCGGCCGAAGATCACAACGTCGTCTAGGTAGCACATACAAACTTCCCACTTCAAACCGCGAAGTATAGTGTCCATGAACCTTTCAAACGTTGCGGGGGCGTTACAAAGCCCGAAAGGCATCACGTTGAATTCAAATAGTCCATCGGGCGTTACAAAAGCGGTCTTCTCTCTGTCATCCGGGTGCATAGGGATTTGCCAGTAACCTGATCGTAAATCCACAGAAGAGAAGTAAGAAGCCGCAAAGAGGCAATCGATGGCGTCGTCAATTCGTGGGAGTGGGTATACGTCTTTCCTAGTAACGGCATTTAGGCGACGGTAATCGACACAGAATCGCCACGTGCCGTCTTTCTTCTTCACCAGTATTACTGGAGCTGCCCAAGGGCTAGACGATTCCCGAATTACTCCTTTACCCATCATTTCTTCGACTTGAGCGCTGATGATCTTTCGCTCCGCAGAGGACACACGATATGGTTTTTGACGAATCGGTTCAGCGGATCCTGTGTTGATGCGATGGCGAGTACGGGATGCAGGAATCGATGTGGGGCCGTCGTGCTGTGCAAAGTCGAATATTGAAGAGTGTTTCGAGAGCAGGGCCATCAAAACACGACGTTCATGGTCACTGAGCGATGTAGCTACCATTCCGAGCATGTGTTCGTTTGCGGTGTGCGAGACACTGGTTTGTGCTGTATCCGGTAGTTCTGTAAGCACTGCCATAGGTATAAATGACTCTCCCTGAAACGTAGCAAGTTTTAGGCCTTGAGACAGCACTACGGCTTCAGTGGAGCAATTTAGCGTCCATAGCCCTGCGCATCCATCGGTAACTGAAACCATACAATACGGAACCAACACATTTTTCTTAAGACAGTTTCTATGGACCGGTTCCACCGCAACATCGAACGAAGTACTAACAGAAGACGAACAAACAACAGGAACGCGCATCGCGGATAAAGCGGGCACAACAGTGTCTTCAGAAACACAAAACACACTCTCTTGCTGGGATGATTCTTCTAAGAGCGCAGAGGACACACTTCCGCAAATACTGAGTTCTCCTGTTCGGCAGTCAACATTGGCGCCACACAATTTCAAAAAGTCAATGCCGAGAATTACATCGTGTGTGGAACGCGGAAGCACGGTAAACTCAGTGTTAAAGGTTTGACCACCCAAGGAGACATCCACGTTACACACACCAACCGGGTATAATGAGTCCCCACTCACTCCACGAAAGCTTGTGCTGTGGTCCCAATGAAACATAACCTTGCGTCCCAGCAGATTTTTGAACACCACACTCATGACAGAAACAGTTGCTCCCGTGTCGACTAAAGCCATGGTAGAAACGCCATCAATAAGTACATTAACCTTATTCTTCAGCATGAAGATAGGTGGAGGTATCCGAGTCGGCAGCAAAGATTTTCCAGCGACCTCACCTCCATCGGCCGCGCTGGCTAGTTTCCCGGCGGTGGTGACGCGAAGCGGCGTCGAGGAGATGATGACGTCACACGCCGTCTGGGAGATGGAGATCGAGACGCTCGGAAAGCTGGTGGTGGTGTCAGAGTACGTTCGGAGGCAGGAGAGCGGTAACGGTTTCGATACCTTTCTTGTTCTCCAGAATAGCTGTCCAGAGGGAAGTGACGGCTTCTTTCTTCTCGGAAGTAGCCTTCAAAAGTGGTGTTTCCTGGCCTATTAGTGTCCATTGCACGACCACCGTGTTGCATAAACGATCCCGACTGTCCATTGCTGAATGCCCGACGTCGGTTACAATACCTAGCTATGTGGCCAGGCGTGCCACAGTTGTAACACACGGGCAGAGGGCGAACTTCCGGACGCTGATTGAAATATTCCACAGCGGCCACAGGCTGAGAGTAACTCATCCCCTCCCCTTGGATGTCGTAGGCAGTGCTGGGTCTTCGTGGGCGAACGTCGCGTGGATGCTGATCAAAACGCCGATCAATCGAGTCGTAATGGCGTTGTTCGGTCTGGCCATAATGCGGGTCGTGTCGGTAGCTGTTACAATCCGCAGCATTCACCGAATGCTGCCAAGTAGCCGGAGGAGATGCGCAGACGGCGTCTCGGCTAAAACAGAAGTGGCGCACTGGGCTGTCTCGGAAAGCGACGGAGGCGCAACGCGGCACCGCATAACGCGTTTGTTCTTCGTGCCGCAGGAGCTCCTCACGGACAATCTGCCGAATGGTAGCTGAGAGGTCTGTCTGCGGACTCGCGTCAACGCTGGCCACAGTCGTGACATTGGCTAGCCGTCCAAACTTCGGCGTGATTCGGCGAGTTTTCAGCGCCTCGAACGTGCGGCAGTGCCGAATCACGTCTGATACGGTGTTCAGGTTGTCTTTTCCAATGAGGAAGTTATAGACGTCTTCCGCAATACCTTTTAAAAGGTGTCCCACTTTATCTTCCTCGGGCATTCGAGAGTCGATGGTCTTACACAGCTTGAGAACTTCTTCAATATATGTCGTGCAAGTCTCGCCGATCACCTGAGCTCTCTGAGCTAAAGCTGTTTCCGCTCGTTTCTTCTTAGTGTCCGAGTCGCTAAAGCACTTCTTCATTTCTTCAATAAGACTGCTCCATGTAGTAAGCGTGTCGGCGTGGTTTTCATACCAAACCAGGGCCGTGTCCGTCAAATAAAAAACGACATGCCTGAGCTGGCTGGCCGGGTTCCAGTTGTTGCATTGGCTTACCCTTTCGTAATGGGTCAGCCATTCATCGAAGTCTTCCCCTGGCTTTGCTGAGAACGGCCGTGGCTCTCGGTAATGCTGATACAGCGGTGGTCTTGCCGAGGCATTGCTGAGGGGGTCATTTTGCTCCAGAGACATGTCGGGGCGCGATGGCGAAAGTCCGGCAAGGCGACGGCTTCTACGAAGTTCTGGTGCTGACGGCTCCGTCGTAGGTCGTGGGAGGTACCCAGCACCTCCACCAAATGTTACACGCAAGAAGTACACGAAAAGGTTGAAAAACAGGCGAGCCTGGATGGTTCGCGTTTACTTCCACAAGGGGTCTCGAGACAGCCCACCCAACGTCGTCTTCCTTCTTCACCTTTTGTCTGAATGTTCATTCGCGCTGTATGCGCCGTGCATTGCAACCGCTCGTGACAATATATTCCACTTTAATATTACCGTAGTCCCGACGCACAAGTTGTGTTGATGACAAATACGTTAAATTGGCGACATGTCTAATAACTTTTTTCTGCATGGTCTGAGGTTTCATTATGTTAGTTTTTGTCGTGGTTGCCCACACCAAAAAGCGGCAATTTATGTGCGAAAGAAAAAGAGCATGGTGCATTTGCAGTTTCACCTTTGCGGTAAGATATGTCTACAACGAGCTAGCACACCAACTACACTAAAGGCTTTTTTGCAGATGTCAACAACGTGTTGGTTTCAGCTGAGGTTTGATGAAAACGTGACGCCAAGAACTTTATGTTCATCTACAAAACGAATGACTTCACCTACGTAAGCTAACGCTTGTGTTGATGAAAATATTTTGTATCTGGCTCAGAATACGATGGCTTTTGTTTTCAGTGGATTATGCTCAATAAATATTTGCTAGATCACAAAAACAACTTGTTCAATAGCTTATTACACCGGATAATTAGCTCATTTGCGTCAGGGCCTGAAAAAATTAAGTTCGTATCATCAGCATATATAACAAAGCTCACACTATAGGATCAATATCCACGATGTCATTTATGTAAGCATTAAATATTAGCGGCCCCAGTACGCTTCCCTGGGGCACACCATTTAGAACAGGCTAATATTATGACGTATGAGTGCTTAATTGAACGCACTGCTGTCTATTTTGCAAGTATTACTTTATCAACTGAAGGAACGTGCCACGGATTCCGTATGATTCTAGCTTAAGCAGTAAAATTGTATGATCAATGCAATCGAAAGCCTTGCTGAAATCAAGAAAAACGGCTAACGTGAAAAGATTTCGTTCAAAATTTTGCAGTATCATTTCCTTAAGTGTTAATAGGGCCGTCTCCGTTGACCTTCCTTTCCTAAAACCAAACTGAAAGTCGGGGATTATATTTCTGGAGCAGAAGAAGGCAGATATACGCGTACAGATTAATTTTTCTAATCTCTTAGAAAACACAGGAATAATAGATATAGGTCTATAATTAGTTACTATAAATTAGTTACTAATAAGGTTACTATCACCACCCTTGAACAACATGGTCACTCTGCTTCTTTTCATATCTTCTAGAAAAACACCCGACTCAAGTATCAAATTAAAAATGTGGCTTAGGGCAGGAGTAACGCAATCTAGACATATTTTATACGTTTTATTTGAATGTTGTCCATATCTAGTGCCTTGCTGTTCTTTAGGTTCATGAACGTCGTGTAAATTTCTCGTTCATCTGTTGGTGCTAGAAAAAATACTGCGTTTATTTCCTGTTGTAGCCCTGAAAGAGTCTGCCTGCAAAGGCACGTTTGCTGATAAACCCACATTAACAAAATGCTTATTCAAGTGATCCGCAAGTTCTTTACCAGCGAGCTCGACATTTTCAACGGTAATCTTAGCCGGTGTGGAGTCCCGCTTACCGCGACCAAACACATCATTAATTAAGCGCCGAACAACGCCAGGTGATTGCTGGGTGCTTTCAGCAAACATTTTCTCGTAGTAAGTTACCTTAGTTCGCTTGAGCTCCCGATTCAGCTTGTTGCGTGTTATTTTTTTAAACTCTGCCAAATCTGTCAGCACTTTTGATTTCAAGAATAAGTTGTAAAGTTTATTTTTAAGTCATATCATACTAGCAAGAAAGGGGGTCAGCCATGAATTACGATTTTTTTTCTATAGTTTAACTAGCTTGAATGGGAAGTGTTTTGCGTATATATGTACAAACACAGCAAGATATTTTCGATATAGGCTGCGTCTGCAAAAGTTAAGTTGAAAATAAAAGACCAATCATGTTCACTAATATCCTTCTTAATATATCCCAACTGTGGAATTGTTACAGTTTGCATTGTGTATGGTTCACGATACATCTCCTTAATATTCGGCTTGTGGGAATAACACATAAATACCGGGCAATGATCACTTATATCTGATGAAACTGTTCCACAGTGAAATACATTGGCTTCGATATTTGTTATTAATAAGTCAAGGCACGAGACAGATAATGGTGTAACACGTGTTGCTGTGTAAGTGACATTCCTAAAACGGGCACATTGAAGCATGTTCAAAAAATCTGTGGTAATAGGGTTATGAATCAAGATATTGATATTGAAATCTCCACCACATACCATGGAATGAAATGGAATGAAAAAACTTTATTTCAGTCCTGCAGGACGCGCTTAGCGTGTAGCGGGCGTCTCCCACGTAGGGACCGACAGGGAGTACCTGGTGGCCGCTTCGTGGGCCTGCTGGACGGCCCATTGCTGGTCGGCGAGAAGTGAGCTCCTGAGGGACATCTCCCACTTGCTTGAGGTAGAGTTGGGAGGAGTTGTTCTACACTCCCAGAGCATGTGTGCGAGTGTCTATGTGTCCACATGATGGGCATGTGTCGCTGGGGTATGCATCGGGATAATAAACGTGAAGCGTGGCAAGGTTTGGGTACGTGTGTGTCTGTAATAGGCGTAGGGTTAATGCCTGCGGTCGGTTAAGTTTCGGATGTGGGGGTGGAAAAATGCGGCGTTCCAGGTAAAAAGTGCTTTGTAATTTCATCGTACGTAATTGGTGCATCCCGATTGGTATCTAACCCAGCAAGATGAGGTTGCCCTGTGGCAGTGCGGTCGGTAAGTGCGCGCGCTGCATCATGGGCGATCTCGTTGAGGTTGGATGGGGCACCCGGCACCTGGCCGAGATGGGCGGGGAACCAGATGACAGTGTGGTGCTTAAGGGCACTCGGGTCCGCATTGCGCAGGATACGTAACGCCTGGACTACACCACATACCATGGTGCAGTGTAAAATTATTGGACGGATACGTAAATCAGAAATTTGTCAAAAAAGCTTTGAAAGCTCAAAATATTGCCCTCTGAAGGACGATACACAGCAGCTATCATGTCTTAATTGTGCGTGAGTTTCAATACTTCGTAGTCCTCACACGTGACACAGAAATCCAATACTAAATTGTACTTCCAGCGACCATCTACGTAAATAGCAACGCCTCCACCACGCCTGTTACGATGGTCAAGGAAAAATGCCTCATATCTATTGAACGTCTGCTGGCAGCTTGCGCCGTCATACCATGTTTCAGCTAGCATGATGACTTGAATCTTGAACTGAAAATCATTGAGAAGGTAGTGTATGACGTCACTCTTAAACTCTGTAGATTGAGCATGGAAATGCAACACAGTCGAATGGAATCTGTTTTGAGTACTAAGCAAATGAGGCAATACGAGCTCGTGGTATTCACCAAACAGTGAGCCTTTACGAAGTAGAAGTTATCTTAGAAAAATAACTTTCATCATGAATCTGAAATACCACTGAAAGCTCGCTCTGCCTCGCGAAAATCTTGCCATTCACTGTCCACTGAGATTTCCGGTTGCATTCATGTTTTTTTTTTTTTTTCTTATTCCCATTCCAAGTAGCCGTTTCAATGTCGGGCAAATGTGCTCATTGATATAGATTGATGTCGAGATATCTAATCCCACGTCTTTGTTTGTTAATGAAGCCTTCTTTGCTTTTCTCAGAGTTGGATCACGCTTCGCACTTGATTTGAATTGTACAACGATGTTGGATCGCTCAGGGTTTCGCGTAGGCACCCTGTGACAAGATTCTATGTCGGCTCCTCTGATTCGCTCAATAACGGCACTTCCGATCATGGACAGGATATGCAGCACACTTTAATTTTCTTGTTTAGCAACACCCTGAATTTCTAGATTGACATTGCGAGAGTACTGCTCGACAAGCAGAAGCCACCTTTCCATGTCAGCACCTCTAGGCTCCAAATCTGTGCACTTAGTCCGAAGAAGCTCATTTTGTTTTTCTTGTTTAACATTAACTGAGACCACAGTGCTCAGATCTTTCTTCAGTTGCTTAATTGTTTGGTGAGCAAATTCAATGCTGTTAGTCATATTCCGCTGCTCAGTTCTTAATGCTCGAATTTCCGTTCGTAGATCTCATTCTATGATGTCTTTATACTTTGCAAGCTCTTGTTTGAATTAAGCCCGTAGTTCTTCCATAAGCTTCAACAGTTCTTTTGCCATAGTTCAACAACAACAGTGTGCGCGTACGCGTCCGTTAGAAAAAAAGAAGAAAAAAGACAGCGGTGCGATTGTAGCGGATGATACCGAGAACTAGCCGCCAACACAAACATCACAGCACTCACGCATTTGACGGCTCGCTTTCCATGCCCTCATGATGGCGATAGCTATCCCACGCTCCTTTGCGAAGTACAACTGACAAGAATCTCACCGTCAGGTGACGTATTTACGAAGAGGGTCTATAGAGGGGTGATTCCACGAGAGATCGACACGGGTCCAAAAGTTGATATTTTAGATTTCATTGAGTATTTTATATTTCGTGGACCTCTCACCAGGTAGCCCGAAAGTAAACTTCGTTTTATGATTAACGGCATAACTTACGAGAAAAAAAATATCAAACTTTACCAACACGGAGGCACCAATTTCGTCACCTGTTATTTGTGAAAATTGCAGATGCTATAAAAAGACAAATATTTTTGTTTCAAGGACGATATTGTTTACCTGAAATGCATGTCTAATGAAGAATGAATTCATACGGTGTCAAGTTTGTAGACCTTAAGAAAATAGCTTCTAAAAATGTCTAATTTTCCGACAGTTTAAAATAAGTTACGTATTCTCCATTTTTCTTCTCCGAAAGTAATCTAAGCGGCGTTTTCAAACTTGACAAGTTTTAAGGATATAGTGTGTTCATTAGGTAAATAAATTATTGCTGCCGTAGGGCAAATGTAAATTTTTATATATTGCCTCAAAGTTCTCATATTGGCAAAAGTATACTCCACTTAAATTTGAATAATAAAAAAAACCCACCTTCGATTTTTCTTAAAATCTCGTAAATAGACAACCGAAGGCCATCATACAGTAGTATAGAAAAACATGTTGCAATATTTTCTTTTTAGAGACAATATTTGTGGTACATATCAGAGCTTTTCGAGAATGCGCTGATAAGTTGAGAAATCTAGAAATCGGAACAGAAAAGTGGCAATAAACTTCAAACGCGAGTAAACGTGACCACATTTAGTGAAGAAAGGCTGTTTAGGAGATAGGAGTAACTATTTTGAACACGATATTCTGCAGTATCTGAATTCACTCTTATACGTAGAGCACTGAGACTTCTAATATGTGGTGCCTCTCCATTACTCACACACAGATGGAGCTGCTGTGACGGCCATGTGTTTGCAACACGTTGGGTAAGAGAATTGAATGTTGAAAGAGTTCATAAACGATTCAAAACAAATTTTTATCATTTGTGGCACGAAGACTGCCGCATTAGACTGAAGAACACGCTTTAGGGCCAGTTGTCATCCGTCGTCTGCTCTAGAAATGAATTGCTGTGCGCCGCATCTCGGAGGCAATGCTTTAGATCATATGCTTCAAAGTAGGGACAAAGATAACGCCTCCCGTAATTTTATCGACAAAAACATTGTGAAATTCATTTTAACGTACTATACTTCAGTTTTGCATTCGCACTGTGGATACTTGTGCGCAAGTATCTACAGTGCGAATGCAAACCGCCGGTGGCACATACCCGTGAGAGCGGGTATGTGCCACAGGTGATAGATTTTTAGGGGCGAAGCTCCTTAAGCTTGGGTTGTGCGTCCACGATGTAAGTAGTAAGTTGCCACTAGCCACCTCCGCGGCCACCTGGATCGGGCGCGCGGCGGCGTTTCTCCGGCCGTTCCATTCGGCGCGCGCCCCATTCAAAAAAATGTAATTGGAGAAGTTCTGCCGCGCGCCACGACGCGGCGCTCTTCTCCTACTCCCCTGCAGATGATGCCGAGGGCGCCGCGCCGTCGACATACTTGGAGAAATGTCCATTCAACGTCGTTCACGTGGTGACTCGAATAAAGGAACGCTAATATGTATTTTTAATCGGGCTTCACACAGTGAGTGTTGTTCTCTGTATCATGCTATAATCGAGACAGAGTCAAGCAGCGTGAGGCGACTGCGTGTGGCGCAGCTTGTTTGCAAATTTTGCCTCCATGACATATGTATTAAGCTGACTGACTACGTGATCTGTAGCGCTTTTGATTCTTTATTTTCGTGATCGTTTCTCCCACTGCCGCCTGAATCGGTGCGTGTCACTTTAGGAGGTTTTGTTCTGCAAGGAATGCATTTTGTCGTTGTCGACCCAGCATAGATAGCAATGTTACGCAGTCCAACTCTTTCGTCACAGCATTACATTGCTGGAAAACTAAACCGCCGTGCTGGTAATGCTACAGTCGTTTTCACCTGCACGATGATCGGCGAAGTTTTGCTGTGGGCACGACACTTCAAATTTCCAAGTTCCCACGGTACGACAGTGTTGCGAATGTGACTTTCTCCTATAATCACACGTCGCATGTAGGTGAATATGAACGTGAAAATAATGGACCGTGCCAGACGCCTGCGAAATACAGGGCACCAGAGATCGGTCAACCCATGACCAAAGTACTTTCTTTCGCTTAGATGAATCTTGTCCTTTTAAAGCGCGACATCATTAAAGAGCTTCTTTCGCAAAAAATCATGTCATTGGCGTCTGTGTGTGAGCGGAAAAGCTGTTTTGGCCGTGAGAGAAAATTCGAAGTAGATTCAAAGAGGGTGGTGTTTGCACTTCGTTCTTTCTTACGGTAAAGTGTGGGTGTCCGCTGAGAAGTAAAGGCTTCGTGCTAGCGATTCGGGAGCCGATTGTGTCTGTTCTTCCGCGCGTGAGTGCGTATGTGTGTGCGTGCACTTTTGGGAGTTGTCTAGTGCACACGCGCCGTGTGTGTGTTTTTCCGTGCGTGAGTGTGTACGAATGTGTGTGTATGTGAGAGCACGTGCTCGTCTGCCTTTGGGCGCACTTGTGAGTGTGGTCGAGTGCGCGCGTGTGCGTGCGTTCTTTTGTGCGTGAGTGCGTGCGGATGTGTGTGTATGTGAGCGCGCCCATCTGTCCGTGTGCGTGTGTGTTCGTTTGCACGTGTTCATATGTCATTCCGTTTTTCCACACGTGGAAAAAAAACTGCCTTTCCGTGTACCTCAAACGCTAAGCTTCGTCTGTGCCTGTATGCAAATTAACGCTGGTTGCGCTCAGCCATCACTTTCTACAGAGTTACGAGACGCGTGCCAAACCGGACTGCGTCACGTAGGAGCACATGCGCAGGAAGCTCCACTCCCGTAGCTTTCCCTTCATTGCCGAAAAAATGTTGCCTGCGAGTAAAGCAAGTGAGCTTGCGCATTGAAGGCCTCGGTACCTCAAGGTATCTCTGCCAACATCCACGATGCAGCTCAGCTATCCTTCGGATCGTTTGCCCCTTCTGGAAGCGGTCAACAAAACATTTTATTAAATCAGTCGGGTGACTTCACTCTCATGTGTGCTTTCTATTCATGTGCTGCACAGGAGGGCACCAAAAAAAATTTTTAGATGCGGAGCATCTAATACTCGAGGCTTGTAGTGCGGCGCCGTCCGCAAGCTTCCTCCTCCTTCTTCCACCATCTGTGCATCCCTTCCTCCTCTACACACCGCGCGCGCTTCACTCCTCCACCATCTGTGCACCCTTCCTCCTCTACACACCGCGTGCGCTTCTCCTCTTCACGAACATTCGCTAGCTGTGTAATGTAGCGCGCATGCACCGTCACGCTTCGAAAACATCGGCAGCTGACGCGCGCGCATGCGCCGTCGCGCTTCGAGAACATCGGCAGCTGACGCGCGCGCATGCGCCGTTGCGCTTCTCCCCCTTCTCGAACATTCGACAGCTGACAGTGCATGCGCCGTCGCGCTGTATATATACTCAAGGTCGGCGCTCGCTCGCTCAGTTGCCGCTCGTCGGTTGGTTTGTACGGCGCGTCGACGTCCAAGGTCGCGGTGAAATGAATTCCAACGAATCCACAAACACAATGATCGACGTCCCTTCGACCAGCGCCGCCCTTTCGCATACGTGTGTACGTGTTCAGTCATTTAACACCCCCTCCTACAACCACGTTAACCAATTTAGCCATCGACCCAAGTAAGTCGCAATTTCACACCCCATTTCACAACCACGTTAACCAATTTAGCCATCGACCCAAGTAAGTCGCACTTTAACACCCCGTTAACCAATTATATGCTCCGCATCCTCCTCAGTGTTCCCCCGAGGGAAGCTGTGGGCAATTTTTTTTCTAAACTGGCTCACGGATTTGTTCGCTTCTGTCACTATCATCACGACAGCAGCTGGGGCACGAAGAAAAAGAAATAATATAGTGCCAGCCACCATCAGTTATTGTATTAGTTTTATTTGAGGCGGTTGGGGGGTGAGCAAAGGTAAGGTGTACAGCTAACCAGCGGTCTGTGGTTTCGGTAATGCGACATCTTCAAGCACCGCAAACCATGCCGCATAGACAGCAAAGCAAAGGAAGGGTAGTAGGCGCGCGCTGCCATGCGGCGAACGGGGCGGCCACGCCCCCTTTTGCAATTACGCCTCCTCCGCCCGAATGAGACAGCCGGAGGAACACCGCGCGCGCGCCCGATCCAGGCAGCCGTGCCACTTCTCGTTTAGTTCTTGGAATGTTCGCTAGATGGCGGTACCTGTATATAATCAATAAATGATGAAAAGATACGTGATGGTGGTACTTGGAGTGTTCACTAGATGGACGGACATACAGATGGACAGACGCACGGACGGACGCTTCGCCCCACTCACCATCATTCACTCTGTGTATATGCTGTGATTTTTTTTCTGCTTGCGGTAAGGATGGGAAAGCACGTGCCGCGATAGGTAGAAAGAACAATGACCAGTCATGAAAAGTGCACCGTCAATGATCTCACGCCTTTTATGTCATGTGTGTGTGTAGTGTATAACATCCTTTAAATTGGGGAAATATCAATCACAAGTAACAGACAATAATGCGAAGGAGAGTATATGGGATAATATTTGTAGGAAATGTAATGCAAATGTAAAGAAAGAAAAGTGGACGAAATATAACTCGCCGCGGGCAGGGACTGAAGCTGCGACCTTCGAATACATTAGGCGTCTGATGCTCTACAACTGAGCTACCGCAGCAGTCGTCCCCCCCTCCCTCCCCTTCCCGTCCGCGCTTATGGGATATCGATATGCATTTAAACGTGGGAGCGTCAGTCAGCGCCATGACGGTGAGTGAGGAACACACTTTTTCTGATTGTCGACGTCACTCGACACGTAATCCTATTACCAGATGGCAGCTCACCAATAATCCATCGCATTCTATCTGATAGTCTGCCAGAACGAGACGTTCGCTATGAATGAAGGAAAGAAACGCAAATTCTAAGGACCCGTTTGTATTTCTTGAAAGCAATATAAATGAGAACTAACCGACAGTATTATTGTACACATAAGCGCTTTTGCCACCATTACGCACTTTTACTGGCATCACTTTCGTTCTGTGAAGCAAGGGGCTTCCGCAGGTCTCTTGGTGGTCACGAGCTTAAGGGAAGTATTAACATTTTTACGGACGCGCAGCGTGTCCAACAATGATTTCAGAGCTTTAGTGTAGCAAAACCACAACATGATTGTAAAGTCGCCGCCGTCAGTGGTGTAGCCAAGGGAGGGGGTTCTACTCCCTTTCTCCCAAAATATTTCAATTTTGGTAGTGTATATATGTTGTACACGCACACATACAAACGCACTCATGAACGTACATAAGGTATGGTTGCCCCCTCCTGAAAAACTTTCTGGCTATGCCCCTGGCCGCAGTAGAAGACTCCGGATTAATATAGATCATCTGAGGTTCTATAACACAGACATCAGGTTTAGTCCTGGGGTATTGTGCTTGTCGACCCACTTTATTGCAGCCTCAGTTGCCACCAAATGAGCTCATGGCACGTATACGTGAGCTTTTGCAATGCGACGCGCTAACTGCTATGCTTCCACGTGAAGTAGTTGAATTATTCTTTTAAAAAAATTATTTGGCAACGCCAAGCATAATGCTACGGCAAGGGCGCATGACAGTCGGTTAGAACAGTGCGCACTCAAGCACAGTTGTCTTTGTAGCACGCTGAAGAAACATTTAAATTTACTTGGCGAAAACCATAAAGTCTACCTCAGAAACGCGAACACACATGCTGACGCGTGGCGCCTCTTACGAGAGCGTTAGATAATCTCCATCGAATCGGGCAAGCATTGTGAAGGTCAAAGCTTATGGTGTGGTGCAGAAAATGTCTAATAAAGGGGAAAGAAATGCTGGATCCGTGAAGGATTCCCCCTTTTCGCTCAGCGTCAGCTCGAGTATGGAGCGGTGGCTCGCTCAGTTGAAAGATGTGTGCCGTGTCATCGGGCAAGCGTTCGAACAACCGAAAGAGGAAACACTGCCATCCATAAAGGCGGCGCAGCAGCGAACGTCAAACCCTTTCGCGCGTTCTGTCGCGCGTTGGGGAAGGAGGTGACGCGGGGGCGAGCGACTCCTTCGCAAACCGAAAGCGACTTGAAGTGGCAGAATGAAGGAGCAAGAAAAATAGAGCTTCGCGCCACGTCTAAGACAAAAGCAGGAGCAAGAACATGAGCGAGGCAAAATATTGCTTCTGTGATCGTGGCTCGCTTCGCCGGCGCATGGAGAGGAGAGACGAATCGGCGCGAGGAGACTCGAGCGCGAGTTGTGGAACCTGGACGGAAAACAAGCGGGCAAAAAAAAAAAACGATAAAAGATCCCAGGATTCGTTTACACGTGGTCGTTGGATATAGCTGAAGAATTACGCGCAGAAAGACTGTCTTCAGCGCGGGCGAGTGCTTGTCGGAGGAGCGTATACGTTCAAAAATAAAGCGGGCAACAAGGCGGTCACGTTCCTTATTGTCGTTCTGTCCTCCCTGAGCGTGTCAGGACGAGGGCGACCGGCACGCAGGCGGACACGGGTCCCACACGGGCCCCGTGGCCCGGCCGCCGCTTGTTGCGGCATCAGTGGCGCCGCGGGACGCTGTAAGCGCGCGCGGCTAGTCGACGGCGTGCGTCCTTGTGAGCTGCGTTTGCATGACAACGAAAGCAGGGCCTGCGGCACTGTTGTTGGGAGCATCGCGACGGGGGTCGATCACGTGCAGACGATCGCTCGCTGCAGGCGGCTCGCGTAGCTCGTATTTCGGGCATCTGGCGCGAGGGCGCCGCCGCCTTTGTTGGAAATGGAATACTATGCCAGGCAATGTGGTTGAGCGGGAACGGTCGTATTAAAGCCATCCGAACTCTGACGTCACTGTCTCCCATCGGATGGGTTCCCACAGGATGGGTTCCCATCGGATGGAACTGCACTCTGTCGTTAGTGTCATCGCCCTAAATCGCATAACATGATGGGAGTCGGTCGTGACTATATGGCGCCATAAATGCAGGGGTTATATATATATATATATATATATATATATATATATATATATATATATATATATATATATATATATATATATATATATATATATATATATATATATATATATATATATATATATACAATGAAATCTAACAGACAATAATGCTAAGGAATGTATAGGGGAAGTATTAGAAGCAATGTAAACTAAATAAAAAGAAAGAAAAGTGGGTGTAAAAATAACTTGCCGTGAGCATGATATAGATAGATAGATAGATAGATAGATAGATAGATAGATAGATAGATAGATAGATAGATAGATAGATAGATAGATAGATAGATAGACAGATAGATAGATAGATAGATAGATAGATAGATAGATAGATAGATAGATAGATAGATAGATAGATAGATAGATAGATAGATAGATAGATAGATAGATAGATAGATAGATAGATAGATAGATAGATAGATAGATAGATAGATAGATAGATAGATAGATAGATAGATAGATAGATAGATAGATAGATAGATAGATAGATAGATAGATAGATAGATAGATAGATAGATAGATAGATAGATAGATAGATAGATAGATAGATAGATAGATAGATAGATAGATAGATAGGTAGGTAGATATGTGGGGTTTAACGTCGCAACACCGCCATATGATTATGAGGGGCGCCGCAGTGGAAGTCTCCGGACATTTCGACCACTTGGGGTTCTTTAACGTGCACCCAAATCTCAGCACACGGGCCTACAGCATTTTCGCCTCTATCGAGAATGCAGCCGCCGAAGCTGAGATTTGGTCCCGTGACCTGCGTGTCAGTATAAAAGCTGCTTTCCATTGATTTACACTAATGTATTCTGGCGAAGTTTAGAAGATGGCGGAAGAGGCAATGTTAAATATGACGAGGCATGGTACAAACAGCACAATCATTTTCTTGTGGTGGGCACAAACAACTTCTTAAACCGACGCAATTAATAATTAGAGTACGCTTCCCTCAGTTCTTGCGTGTAGTTTTACGAAAATTTTCCTTTAGTATAAGGTCATTGCTGAAACTAACAGATGAAGGGAAACTATGGAGCCTGCTTTTTTTTCTTTTTTTTCTGTGGGCTGCGCATAAGGCCAGTTAAGGATGCACGTTCCTGCTCATTCTAGCAGACACTCAGCTATGCACAGAACGTAACATTTATACAACACTTTCTAAACTGTAATAGATGTGAAACTCGCCAAAATTTCCTCTTGTTCATCTGTATTATTTTATTCCAGGGGTCGCAACCTGCGGACCGCGGGACAGTTTTATGCGGACCCGAGCGCGGCGTATACCTGATCGGCTTATACTATACAGACCACTGACGTTTGTCTCTCTGTTTTCCATCAATAGCGGTCGACAGATGAAGAAACACTACATTGTCTGTAAATATCTTTGAAGTGCTGTCACTTGTGGCATGTATATGCACATAGAAACTGCGCTCTGCATAGGCGTACTGCGTCAGTAGCTATTACCGCTGAGAACTAAAATTTCCGGTGCCGACCAAAACAGGATGAGCGACAGCTGACTTCAACTTATACAGTTTGTTCACAGATCCGGCCGTTCCCGCTAACGCCTACATACGAGCATTCTCCTCTTTTTCCGTTTTGTTCCTCATTGCTTTACAAAAAGAAGAATGGGGTGGTATTCACGTATTAGCAACGATCCCGGTGCAAATGGTGCCCCCTACATGTAGGCGCTCACCCATTGATGACTAGATTCCTTGCCCTTCTTTCCACAGTTTGTAATTGTTAATGGTGCCTTGTCGTGCACATCGCAGATAACGTCGGGCGTCCTTCAGAGGTTGGTGTTAGGTCCACTTTTATTTCTGGATATCAACGACAAAACTGAAGGTGCAGAGTTTCACATACGTTTGTTTGCAGACAACGCTGTGCTTAGTGCAGAGAAATAAGGGATGCTCGGGACAAAATTTTCATTCGTAGAGACTTTCATTCGTAGAGATTTTACCAGCGATAGGTGTGCATGATGGCGCACGTAGTTTAACTTGAACAATACAGTTCATATGGCGTTTACTCATAAAATGAGAGTCTCAAACCTCATATACAAACGATAGTGTCATTATATATAGGTCAAGTTACTGAATACAAATACTTGGGAGTCTAGTTTTTGTTTAACGGCGGCATGTTGGCTACATATAACAGGTAAACCCAATAAGGCGGCTCCTTCGTCGTGACGCGAGGAGCTTTAACGCGCCAACTAAAGAATTGCTTTGTAAAATATACGTTCTGTTCTTGACTATGAGTGTGTTGCTTAGGACCATTCCATGGTTCGTGGCAGACAAAAACGTTGTGTGCAGAATTCAGCTATTCGACTTGTTTGGGGACGTTATGACGGAAACTTCAGTCCGTCAAACCCTGTCCTCCAGACATGTGTGGCACATACCTGTCCACCATGGGCCACGGCATGTGGTATAGGTCACTGGTGATTGACAGTTTATATCTACCCGGGAACGGCGAGAAGCGGATTCGAAATTTAAATGCAAGAGCGTTAAGAGAAACTGACATCGACATCACTGATCAGACGTATGCAAAAAATAAATATCAGGGTCTTAGCAGCAACGAAACCCAAGCATTCTGCGTGGCAATCAAGTATTCTATTTCATATAGCCACGCCACGGATGTCAGAACTGCTTTGGACAGAGACATTAGGCAGTCGCAATGTTGGTGAAACATCAGTTGTGTTTGCAGAGCTGACTATCTGTTTTTATAAGCATAACACATGTACACCAATATGATAGAGAATAGATAAATACGTGGGGTTTAACGTCCCAAAAGCACCATATGATTATGAGAGACTCCGTAGTGGAGGGCTCCAGAAATTTCGACTTTATGGGGTTATTCAACGTGCGCCTAAATTTGAGCACGTGGGCAGCAGTTCTGCCTCCATCGGAAATGCAGCCGCCGCAGCCGGGATTCGATCCCGTGACGTGCGGGCCAGCAGCCGAGTACCTTAGCCACTGTATAGACCACCGCGGTGGGGCAATATGATAGAGGTGTCACATTGAGTTAAAGATATCGTATATTTAAGTGACATGCACTGAAGTTGGTCTATAGGAGCACTATCCACAGCTATCATCCTCGCAAGCCCAAGCGCTACTGATCGACTAACCATTTCCGGTGTTGCTATAATACTTATCCTGGTGTTGGAATCGTTATGCAACTGTAAACAGCTGGTTGGATAAAACATACGCGACTGTTCGACATGAGCTTGCGCGTACAGCATTTGCAAATATGTTTAGCCTAATTTCATAACGTTTCGCTGAAGAAAAAAGTTACATCACAGTCACGTTCAAGTTCGCATGCTTCGAATAACATTGATTCATTTAGTACGCGGGATCTGCCAACATTTTATTTTATTTTCCCTTCCAACTGTAATGTCACGAGCCACGGTAGGTGTGACGTAAATAAATAAACGTTCTGACTGGTCGCTTTCAGTAATCCGAGCCTTTATCAGCACATGCCAACAGTCGACAGGAGCGAATTCTCGACAAATAGCTTTATCGCCTTGACTATAGGTGGCTCGATGTTGGAGAATTACAGGGAGCTTGTCACGCGGCCAATGTTTACGAACTTGCACCAACACAGGCTATTACGCGCAAAGATCCTTCAAAGCGTTGCTCGACTTCCTGCACTCCTAAAACCTGGATCACCGTGTTTTTTCTTTGTTGTTGTTGTTTTTTTTTTCAAGCAGCTCTCGTCCGTCCTCCGTCTGGGTCGCGTCCAACGAAGCGGGGCCTCCTTCGAGGCCTCACCGCAATGACGTGACCTTTCCTATGGCAACGTAGCACTGGACTCGCCAGCAATTTTAATTTTCAACGCGATTCTCCAAGGCCGTTTGTTTCCTTCTCGAGGCGGAGCTGTGCCCATTCTTGTGCGATTTCCTCGCAAATCTATTGCGGCGCACCACACTTCTTTCCATCTTCTCGAAGGAGACGTGCTCCTTGCCACGGTTAATGCATACAGACGTGAGCACGTGTCCATCTCATGACGCTGCCCAGCGGTGCGTATAATAAGCCAGAGAGCTGAGAAAATCGGCGAACGTGCTGCATCGGCCGGGCCGTGCCAGTGCGCGTCGAGGATCTCCCGTTCCTGTATTCGCTGAGCACGTCTCTTGAATTCCAATGCACCCACCTTGGCGTTGTTGCAGCCACAACTCCTGTATGGGCGAAACAAGGACGGCGTGCGCTGATAACGCTGTTGCCACCTTTTGGCAGTCGGTTAACACGTTCCTCAAAAGGATAAAGCCGAGATCTCTCGAAGTCTGACATTGTGTTTGCCGAACAAGCGACGACGCAAGGAGGCCTTCTCTCAAAGGGGGGTTCTCAATATGGTGGTTCCTAATTCTTAAATTGGAAACCATGTGTGCGTGCATGCGTGCCTGCTGAAGTAGAAAGCTTTTCACGCACACGCTTAGCTACAATCCTCCAAATTCTCCTGCTATCTGTTCTGGAGCGCATCGTGTATCACAATTTAATTGCGAAAAATTGAAATACTATAGAAGAGACATGAAGGCTATTATTAATATTATTATTATTATTATTATTATTATTATTAACATTGCCGTCGTTGTCATGGTCATAATCATCATAACTTTTACCTGGTTACGCTGCTCGGCTGCTGACCGGAAGAACGAGCGTTTGATCCCAGCTGCCGCAGTCGCACTTCGTTGGAAGCGGAACGCTAGAGTCCCGCGTATATGTGCCATGTCCACGCACATTAAAGAACCCTATGGATGATCGCAATTATCTGGAGCCCTCGACTACGGCCTCTCTCGAGCCGTTTTGATGCGGTGAACCCCATAAACGGGCCAACTGAAGGAGAGTGGCCTCCTATATACTGATGGCAGTGGAAACATAACATGTACGTGAGTAATGTGGGCTGGAGATAGATTTATAAAGTGATTTATACAATCGGTTTGATAAAATTGGACATGTCAACCGAAAACACGTGAATTACACAATGATATCGTCTCACGGAAGACAGGGAAAATTAAAATCATTAGGAGAGGCTTTCATCGTGCTGTCAATATGTAATGGGTTGAGTATGATGATAATAATCCGTAAGATTGAAAGTTTATACAAAAACAAATAGCTACGGTCCAGGCACAGAAACTAATTGTGATTCATTCTACTGTATGAAGGTAGATGACCAGTGAAGTTGTCAAACACGAGACAGGAATGACACCGAATTTCGAACCCTGGCACATCAGACACCTCACAATGAAATCTTCAAAGCCTGTATTAAACACATAGGTATTTAAATACTTATGTGTTTTAACCCACCTTTGGGTGCAGAATTTTAGGCCCCTTTACAAGCACGTAGCAGTACCATAGTTCATATCCTGTACATATCGCCTCAAATTGTGGACCATTGTTATTCTATCATCATTTTTCCTGGAGCACTGTGGCCAAGCATGGCCCTTGCGCCATTAAAACCAACATATCATCATCATCATCATCATCATCATCATCATCATCATCATCATCATCATCATCATCATCTTCTTCTTCTTCTTCTTCTTCTTCTTCATTATTATTATTATTATTATTATTATTATTATTATTATTATTATTATTATTATTATTATTATTATTATTATTATTATTATTATTATTTGTGTAGAAAGTTTCTTTTAAATTTAGTGCATGCTCCTTTAAAATTTTCTATATGGGCAGCGTTGTAGTAGCGCCTTTTTGCCGCATTCTCGATTCCACGATGCAGCCCCGCATGCTACAGAGAATTAATTCGCTACTTTTCATCTTGTATTCAACGCTTTCCGAGCTTATTTGCCAATAGTGAATACTGGTCGCTTGGTCAATTTCACGCTGTTTGCTCATTTTGCGGGGGGGGGGGGGGGGGCAGTGTTTGGAAAACAACGAACTTGCACTTTCAAGCCTTGCACGCGATCCTAGTCGTGCGATGCGTCCAAAAGCTTCTGAAGGGGCAGAAATGTTGGCGCCATTCATATGCCCAGAGGGGTACACTGCCACCACTTCACGGGACTGGCAGTCGGGAGGAACAAGGTTTGTGAACGATAGAAAAACACATAGAATTGTTGATAAAAAAATAATCATCATTGCTATCCTCGGTCTGGTATTGGAAAAGAAGCGCTGTATGCCTAAAACTGATGCTAACGTATATATCAGACAATGTGTTTGCATTTGCGGATAATCTCAACTATTATGTCACGCCGTTCCTTAACTTCTATATTCGAATAAAGAAATCCTAATTCATTAGTACTCGAAAACAGCGTTGTACGGAACGGCTTTCCGAAGAACTACGTTCCAGGAACTACTTACTTTTCGGAGGTGCGGAGGAACACCAACGTTCTATTCAGAATCGGAGGAACGGTAACTCGCTACTTTTGCGAGGGATCGGCATATGCAACGGCGTTCCTTTCTTAAACGTTTCGCAGCATTCAACAGGCGCGCACGCAGCCCATCACGCAGAACAGGGCGGACGGGCGACCGCGGGAGGCGCAACAGTCTACAATTCGCCTTTTACATAACTATACGATTCATTATGGTTTTCACTACGAGGCACCCGCCGAAGGCGTACAAGGAAGTGAGAGACGCTGCAGACTGACCACGTGCGTGATTATCGGCGCATTTTCTACCGCAGTGCTGGGAATGTTTGCCATGTAAAGAAAATTATCATCATCACCAACCGGCACGTGGTCTCTTCGTCCTGTTACACTTTTGCTTCGCTCCTAGAACACTTGCACTGATTTGTCCGGTGCGGTACGTGATAACTTTGATGATAGAGAGAGAGAGAGAGCACCGAGGCAGCGAAAGAAAGCAATACAGAGTAAAAGCAAGGAAGAAATTCCGCGCGAAAAAAATGGCAACGCAATATTCTAGATCGCCTATCCACGATCCCAAGGTAAGCACTGTGCTCTGCTATCCAGTTTTCTTTTTATGACATTTGTGCAACCCAGGCATGACATGTTGAACCTTAGTCAATGCAGATATTTAATGCACTGATGAATTTGAATTCACCTGAAGTGCGAATACATCAAGTGACGCACATCCTCACTCATACACTACGGAATGGCAATAAAGATAAACGGGTCACCATTGAAAATGCCATTTTGCTGAATTTTCATTTGCTTGCTTACACCTCTTAGTTAAGTGAACATCTTAATGAAGTAGGATGTTGAGGAAGTTATTGGCTAGGCGCTTTTGTGCAACGTGCGCCCACTCTAGATGAGCGTAGCATAGCCTTGTGGAGTATAGTAGCATAGCCTTGCGACTTTCGTTTGTTTGTCGCCTGTGAACACTGGCACATACCCGCTCTGGCGGATTGGTCAAGAAAACTTGTAGTAGCCTTCATGAGAACACTATACAATCATTTTCAGCCTCCTACTAAAATGTACAATAAAAGAAGAGGTTGCAAATTACGTAAGAATAAATAAAATGAATCAATAAAAGACAATGAGAGATAATGCCATATCGAAAGACTGAAATTTCGATCTCACCAAACAGTTGAGTTTACCCCAACCGGTCAAAATTGAATGTACGTCCTACATTCACATTACCAAATATATCGCTAGTATTTGTCGAGTGTACATTAAAGGAGACGTTATATTGGCATGCGTTTAGATTCTTGAATAAAATTAGATACTGCATCAAATAAGTTTCTGTGGCAATGTCCCAAGCCGAGGCACCTAAACTTAGAACATTATCTATAGCTAAATTTCAACATACCGCGGAAAACAGAATAACTAGAAGTCTTTTCCAAATTACTGAATAGCTCCGTCATGATATAAAATAATACTCAATGGTTTCCGTTTTTGCGTAGAATGGGCACAGGAGAGATATCGCCAGACCAGCTCTGTGTAAATAAAACTTTAATGACGAGAGGGAGGCATGGCTTCGAAATTTGATCAACATATATCTTCTAACTGTCTAGGTTAACTCCACTGAGGTTTCCAAGGTTATGTGAGGTGCTGATAGTCTGTACTTTTAAGAATAATCTCCATCATATCTGTAGAAATAGCAAATTTTCTATATCTGATCGACGCTATGTGTTCTATTTCTGGGAGTGTGAAAATCATAGTACCGTCAAACAAAGCTCGGGCTAAGGAATCGGCCAGTTCATTTAACTGCATGCCACAGTGGCCTGGCATCCATACTAACTTCGGGAGTCTGTTGTGGTGGAACTCATGTGTGGAAAGTCAATAGGGCTCTTCATTGTTCCGAAGCTGTGAGAGCTGTACACTGTTGTGCCTCGCCCAAGTTCCACGTGGTCTTCGCGGCCTGCTGGCACCTGGCAGCTGTTGATGAGTCAACCCTGCACCGGGACGGCGACGGACGCGGACAATCTGGAAAAACCACGTCGCCGGCTCCTCTTGACACAAAAGTCGTTGGCCAAGCTTTTGTCAGCCGCCGAGAGCAACACTCCGAAGCAGCGTCGACCCAGCAGCTGTACGGGGTATTCTGCCTTGCTTGAGTCAACCTGGCTGCATCAGGGAGCGACTTTGCGCATGGGATTCCACGTCATCTCACTGTGGTGCCACGCTGGCGCGTGGGGTCTCCCTCACCAAACAGCGAACTGGGCATGTCTTGCCCCTTTCCTAGGTTCAGAGGGAGGCGGTGTTTGGCTTTCCCTCTTCGGGGACGGAGAGGAAGACGACGATCTCATTGGAGTATCCTGCGCATAAATTTTCTTTGCAAGGGATCTTGGGAAGGCGGACGATGTATAAAAACGCTAGCGCAGAGGCGCTCGTGTGTGATTCTCTTTTCATGTTGTACCACGCTACCATGTAAATACTGTATATAAACATTTTTTTCTCCTTCTCCGGCTTCTCTACTCGTCCTCTCCGGGGACTCGGATGGCCCGAGTCCGCACCACGCTACCCAAAGGCGCAACAGTGGCTGGCAGCTTATGGGATTCGCCTGCGTCGGCTGCATCGAAGTGGTGAGTGCCGCGTGTTTGCTCTTCTTTTCGCCAGACTCGTTAGCGCAGATGGTCGGTAACGTGGTAGGGTGATTTTGGTAAATTTTGATTCGCAGACCAAGAATTGGGTGGCTCGTGGGCAAAATTACCTTAGAAGAGAAACGGTGTGCATATCTAAGATGGAGAAGTTTAAGGTCCAAGAACTCCTCGAAATTTGTCAGGAGCTGAATATTTCGGTCGGCTCGGTTAAAAGAAAACAACAAATTTTGGAGCACTTGGGAAAAGAGGAAGTGAGTTTAGAAGAGGCCATTGAGGCCAGAGAAACCATTTTGGCAAAGAAAGAGGAGCGTGAGCGCTTAGCCCGTGAACAAAGAGAGGAGGAAATAAGGAGGGATCGCGAGGATAAAGAACATGAAATCCGTCTGAAAGAACTGGAGCTTCGTATGTCCGTGGGAAATCAAAATTCAGGGGGTGGAGAATCAAAGATAAAGGATCTAATCCACACCTTCAAGGCGGGTGACGACATTGCATTATACCTCGTGCATTTTGAGCGAGCATGCGAAAATGCAGGGTTTAGTAGGGAGACTTGGCCACAAAAACTGATATGCGTACTACCAGGCGAAGTGTCCGATGTTATCGCAAGAATGAATAAAGAGGACTCCGAGGTGTATGACAGGGTAAAGGCTGCATTGCTACGAAAATGTCGCCTATCGACAGAGGCTTTCCGCCTGCGGTTCAGGCACTCTAAGAGGGGCAACGAATCTCATTCAGACTATGCCTACCAAATTAGAGCCAACTTTGAAGAGTGGCTCAAAAGCGCGCAAGTCTATGGCAACCATGACAAGGTCATTGAGTTGATGGTACTTGAGCAGTTTTACCGGGGAATTCCCGAGGAGGTAAGGCTTTGGGTGCAGGATAGGATGAAAGACGTAGACATGAACAGGGCAGCAGAACTCGCCGAAGATTACTGCTCACGCCGTAGTCTCCGCAATACACCACGAACTTCGGAAAAAAATGAAAAGGTAGAAAGCTGGTCGGGAAACCAGGGACGCAAGAGGTTTGCAAGAAATAACTGGAAACCCGAAAATTCCAAGTTATTAGACAATCAGCAGGGAAAGGACAGTGAGGGGACTAAGGCGGCACCTTCATCAGGTTCAAAGGCGCCTGGTGACATAGCGCATGCGTTAGAAGCGCGGAAGCCAGTTGTTTGCTACAGCTGCGGAGAAAAGGGCCACATGGCCAGGAGCTGTAAGAGGCACATGGCATTTGCCACAATTCAGGAGTCAGAGGATAGCTTAAAGCTGTTGAAGCCTTACATGAGGACACTCTCAGTGAACGGCCGAATGTGTAGGGTATTGAGGGACTCGGCGGCCACAATGGATGTAGCGCATCCAAGTTGCGTATCTTCCGAAGACTATATAGGAGAGTGTGCCTGGATTCGGCAAGTGGCAGAAAAGCAAAGCGTCTGCCTACCGATAGCGAGGGTTGTAATCGAGGGCCCTTTCGGCCAATTGTGTACGGAAGCAGCAATTTCAGCCAACCTTCCGGAGCACTTCCCTTACCTATTTTCAAATAAGTCTGAGGAAATGTTAAAAACACGTGGAGAATCATTTGCCACCGAAATAGCTTGCATGGCCCTTACCCGTTCGAAGGCGCGCGAGCTGACGCAACAGCTGAGCAGCTCACCCTCTGGGGAACAGACGTCCGAGGGCAGTGTAGGAAAAACTGAGGTAGTTGCGACGGAAAATGAGTCTGCCATGCGAGTTGTCGAGACGGAAACTGGGGCTATGGTCGACAACAGCGAGGAAATATCTCTAACGCCCGAAAACGAGGACTTGGTGACAGGCTCGGTGTTAACACCCGCGTCCACCAGTTGGTGTCAGCTAGCCAGAACCGACCGTGCAACGCTAGTGGTCGATCAAAAGGCGGATCTCGCACTCTCTATGCTGCTAGATGCCATACATAAGGAAGGTAACTCTAGGAAGAACGTTTCGTTCTACACCCAAAACGAGGTGTTGCATCGCAGGTATGAGAACGCTAAAGGGCGGGTCTACAACCAAGTGGTAGTTCCACTAAAATACCGGCGGAACATTCTCGACCTGGCCCACAGCAACGCCTGGGCGGGCCACTTAGGTATAAAGAAAACGAAAGCTAAGCTGGCTCAGGAGTTCTACTGGCCCGGGTGCTGGAAGGATGTAGAGATGTTTGTCCGTGGATGCGACACTTGTCAGCGGATAGGAAAATCAACAGACAAATGGAAGGCACCAATGAAACTAGTGCCAATAGTCACAGAACCCTTCCGTCGGCTCGTGATTGACATCGTGGGGCCTCTGCCTCCATCTAAATCAGGATATCGGTACGTCCTGACCGCGCTGTGCGTTGCCACCAAGTTCCCGGAGGCAATCGCACTGAAAGAGTTGAGTTCAGTATGCGTGGTGGACGCATTGTTGTCTATTTTTTCTCGGGTGGGTTTTCCCTCGGAGATACAGTGTGACAACGGAAGTGTGTTCACAAGCTGCCTTACGACTACATTCCTAGAACGCTGCGGGATAAAAATCGCGCATAGCTCTATTCACCATCCACAGTCGAACCCTGTGGAACGCATGCACTCGGTCATGAAACGCGTTTTGCGAGCTTTGTGCTTTGAGCATAAAAGTGACTGGGAGGGGTGTATACCAGCTGCGATGTTTTCTCTGAGGTCGGCCCCACACGAGAGTACGGGTTTTAGTCCGGCTGAACTTGTCTACGGCAGGAACTTGAGAGGTCCGCTGCACTTAATACGAGAGTCATGGACTGGATATGGGGAGGACCCTAATGTGGTTTCCTATGTACTGGATTTATTGGGGCGACTGGGGACTACACGCGAAGTGGTGGAGAGCAACATGCGCGCAGCACAGGCGCTTTCCAAGGCCCGTTACGATAAGTCAGCTCGAAAGCGAGTCTTTAGAGTGGGCGATGAGGTGATGCTGTTGTGCCCTTCAAGAAAAAACAAGCTGGACGTACAATGGGAGGGACCAGCGACAGTGTTGTCAGTGCTTTCAGACACCAACTACGAGGTAAAGTGGGGCCGGAAATGCCCCAAAGTGTATCACAGTAACCTAATGAAACCCTACATGCGACGAAAAGCAGTAGTAAACCTTGCACTCAATATTCCTGAGGATGAGGGCGCGGAAATCCTTTGTCTTTCCGATGGCACGGTCAGCAGCACATTGTCCGATAGGGTAGACACAGGGAACACCCTAAGTAAGGCTCAAGAGGAAGATTTAGAGCTTTTAGTACAGGAATTCGCTACCGTTTTCTCCGAGAAGCCAGGCAAAACGGATGTGATTAAGCACGACATTGAGCTGACGGTTAACAAGCCGATCAGCTGTAAGCCGTATCGGGTGTCACCTAGACAGAGAGAGATACTAGAGGCCGAAATTCGCCGCATGATCGACCTAGGTGTTATCATCGAAGCAGACAGTGATTTCACCTCGCCTTTGATTTTGGTTGAGATTCCGGGCCGTGATCCAAGGCCATGCGTGGACTATCGCCGCCTGAACTCTGTAACAGTCGACCAGACTTACCCTATTCCTAACATTGAAGAGAGGGTAGAGACAGTGTCTAAGGCGAAATACATTTCTACGTTAGACCTTGTTAGGGGGTATTGGCAGGTCCCTTTGACAGAGCGCGCGAGTCGATACGCTGCTTTTATCTCACCCCTGGGCACTTTTCGTCCTTTGATGATGAGCTTTGGGCTCAAGAACGCGCCGTATTGTTTCAGCCGCCTGATGGATAAGGTTCTCCACGGGCTCGAGAAATTTGCGCTGCCTTACCTAGACGATGTGGCGATATTTTCGGACAAATGGGAAGACCATGTTGAACACCTTCGGATGGTTTTGGAACGGGTCAAAAATGCAGGTCTTACGGTAAAGAGAGAGAAATGTCATTTGGGCTGTGCTGAAGTAAGCTATTTAGGGCACATTGTAGGAAATGGGCGTCGTCGACCGTCCGAACTCAAGGTAGCCGCGGTGGTCGGTTATCGTCGTCCCAGCACTAAGACCGAGATGAGAGCATTCCTCGGCCTCACAGGTTACTATCAGCATTACGTCCCGAATTACTCCGAGATTGCCAGCCCTTTGACAGATAGTTTAAGCAAGACCGAACCTGTGAACATTCAATGGGACTCTAAAAAGGAAGACGCTTTTCAGAAGCTGAAGCACGCATTGAGTGAGAAACCCGTCTTGAGGGCACCGGATTTTGCAAAACCTTTCACTATTCAGTGTGATGCAAGCGAACGCGGTTTAGGAGCAGTGCTATGTCAGACGGACCAGAGTGGAGAGGAGCGGCCGGTTTTGTATTTGAGTCGCAAATTGAGCAGCAGGGAAGAGGCTTATAGCACTTCGGAAAAAGAATGTGCTTGCATTGTTTGGGCCGTACGAAAACTAGGCTGCTATGTTGCTGGCTCTAAGTTTATTATAGAAACTGATCACTCTCCACTAACCTGGTTACACCAAATGTCACCTAAGAATGGTCGTTTGCTCAGATGGAGCATAGCACTGCAGCAGCACAATTTCGAGGTGCGCTACAAGAGAGGTGGCCTTCATACAAATGCAGACGCCCTAAGTCGAGCGTTTTGACTCGTCAAAAGACGCGGAAGGTTTGTTTGATTTTTTTGTTTACCTTTACCTAGTTTATGTGTACTTTTTTTTTCAATGTGTTACAGTGAGGGCGTAGAGAAATTTTTCACTGACTCCCTCGTTGTCCCGAGCTCTACAGTTTGCTTGTTTAGCTTGATTATAATGTTATCTCGATTCCAAATGGAGTTACGTATGAAAGAGTTACTGGACACTTGTCCCGATTGGTATGCACATTGTTTCCTTGAGCTTAAGTTATTAAGATAAGATGTTTGCTTTGTAAAATCGGAGGCCTGGCGATGGGAGTGGCGTGCACGCGGTGCTTGTCGCATTGTGTGTGGCTGACAAAGGTCGTTTCTTGGAGCTTGTCACCCACTTTTCACCGAAGCGGGGCGCAGAGGCCAGCTCTTGGAGCATTCCAGTTTGACCAGGCCCTTCGAGAAAGCAAGAGCCTTGCCGGAACGTCGCCGACATCGACCCGGCCGAGCTGCATGGAACAACTCGACCTCCCGATGTATCATCTGGCGGCGGGGGTGCTGTTGTGCCTCGCCCAAGTTCCACGTGGTCTTCGCGGCCTGCTGGCACCTGGCAGCTGTTGATGAGTCAACCCTGCACCGGGACGGCGACGGACGCGGACAATCTGGAAAAACCACGTCGCCGGCTCCTCTTGACACAAAAGTCGTTGGCCAAGCTTTTGTCAGCCGCCGAGAGCAACACTCCGAAGCAGCGTCGACCCAGCAGCTGTACGGGGTATTCTGCCTTGCTTGAGTCAACCTGGCTGCATCAGGGAGCGACTTTGCGCATGGGATTCCACGTCATCTCACTGTGGTGCCACGCTGGCGCGTGGGGTCTCCCTCACCAAACAGCGAACTGGGCATGTCTTGCCCCTTTCCTAGGTTCAGAGGGAGGCGGTGTTTGGCTTTCCCTCTTCGGGGACGGAGAGGAAGACGACGATCTCATTGGAGTATCCTGCGCATAAATTTTCTTTGCAAGGGATCTTGGGAAGGCGGACGATGTATAAAAACGCTAGCGCAGAGGCGCTCGTGTGTGATTCTCTTTTCATGTTGTACCACGCTACCATGTAAATACTGTATATAAACATTTTTTTCTCCTTCTCCGGCTTCTCTACTCGTCCTCTCCGGGGACTCGGATGGCCCGAGTCCGCACCACGCTACCCAAAGGCGCAACAACACACTAAAAGAGAATCTGCCATGATGATTGCACTGACATCATTTGAAGGAAGGCAGTTTTAGAAGCGCCAAAATAATGGCCATGAACTTAGCTTCAAATACCGGAGTGAAGTCTGGCAGCTTCACTTAGAGTGACCAGCTGAGGTAATCAGAGGCAATTCCTACACCTACCTTTACATTATTCACAGAAGCGTCTGCGACGATTACGTTATTTGTTTCTGCATGAACTATGTAATCTTTCAATCTGTTGCTAAAAAATGTCAGAGATTAGAACTCAGACTGGGGGGGGGGGGGAGATATTTCATCATATTCTATCTATTCTATCTTAATATTGTGATTTATTTCATTAGACGATGTTCAAGCCGCAAGCATTTTCTTTATTTGCACTCCAGCCAGAGCTCCGCTGCTCAGACAAAAGCGATAATAATGGGTCTTTACACATGAAAAGATGAAGCACACGAACAATGTTCACAATAATTTCCCCGCGCACTGAAGCGTCCAGCCTGGCCGTGACTTAGACCGGGGAAAGACGTCGAACAAAATAAGGGTTTCAGGCGCGAAACATGCATATGTACCACCATGGCAGCAACGGTCAGGCGGAAGGTCGATGGGAGTGACCCGACAGATAACAGGGGATGTTTGCTTCAAGGAATCGTGGCTGGAACTTCTCACGTAATACGGGAACATGAAGGCGTCCAAAGGAGCACGTCGTCACCAGGGCGGAAGAGACGTCCCGATGAGAGATGTATCGCATGTTTGCGATCGTGTTGACTGGCTTCTGTAATGAGCTGAGCAAGTTGCCGACAGTTTTGAAGTCTCGAGAGGAATAGTCCGGGTGTAGTTGGAGAAATATTGATAGTAGTGCGTAAGAATGAAACGTCGATCGTGAATGTCGCTGAACGGCCATAAGTAGAAGGCCCGTAAACTAGGTAGAAGGCTGAGTAGTACGCTGGATGGTGGTATTATGCGCAAGAGTGACCAAGGGAAGACAAACATGGTCTATAGACGTCAAAGTAATGAATACCGGAATAAAAATGAGCAGGCTTTCATTCATAGGATCCATGGTGTCTGCTATAGCTCAAGAAAGGACATATTGGATATTTTAAATAGCGTTCGTCCTGCAGCGCATATAGAATGAGCTGACGATCCTCATCGTTATGATGGTTTTCTTAACTGGCAGCTTATGCTTTAGAGAATGTCTTCGCTAATTAGGAGAAGCCAGCGGTGAGGGGGAGAAACAGTCACCAGTTTTGAGCTAACGCAAATGCGGCTCGTCCACACCCACCCTTTCTCTCGTGGTCCCTCCACCGTAGTCAAAACTCGCAGTCAATGGGAAAGTTGCCACCGCGAGCCATCGCCAGCTCAGTATCGGTGTGCGCAAGAACGGTGGCATCGATTTCTTTATCAGCGCGTGGTCTACTCTCACCTCAGCCCTTCCCGCGGATGGCCCACTTTGCCCGTCGCGCTTCTATTGACTGCGTGTGCTGACCACAAAGTGGGTCTTCGCGTCCGTTTCGTACTGCCACTTGCGTTCGCTCATCTCTGACGAGTAGCCAATGAGAAAGGACCAATTAAATAATTAAATGCATATTCCTCACACGCTTTCCGATCACTGGTCGTGGTCACGTCGCAGTTTCCTTTCAAACATGAAGCGCTTCCCAAAATATGCTTTTTTTTTTACCTTTTCTTGTCGTTGCGCATTTTTACGATTATCTGTCTTTTAAACGTGCCCAAAGCAAAAAAAAAAAATAAAAGCGTCTGAAATACGGCATGTCTAGAGAGCGCGCAAGACGCAGTGCTTGTAAGAACGCTGAAAGCTGTGTGCTGATTCAGCAACTACCCGCTCAAACTCTAACGCACACAATTCGGTACTGAAGCGAGAGGGAGGGAGAATTCTTTTACAAAACTCTCCCAATGGTTCTTCAAAAATTATTCTCGGCTGCACTACTGCACAGTAACTTACGTACGACGGTATAGCAAGGGCATTAAGGATCCTTTAAATGGTAAGGTACTATCCCTCAATGATCTCGCTCTTTTGTATCGACCCGCACCGCTGCCACATTTGTTTCAGTACAACCACTGTCCCTCAGATTTGTGTACCGACGCTAGTGCAGGCTGTCCAAACGTTCACATACAGTACTGCATTTTATGCGTAAAAGCTAAGCAAGCGGGGGTCAATGGCAATTGTTTTCTCGATCGGTCATTCTAGTGAATTAGCGCTCTATAAATCAACAACTAAGGTGAACACTTATGCAGGAAAAAGGAGGGGGTCTTATCGTGGCGCATTTACCGGAGATCACGGTAAGCCTCTGTTGGCCGCTTTAAGAACTCCGCGGGCTCAACTGGCACGCGCTCCTACGGCGCACGGGGCGCGACGGTGATCAGAGCGCAATAAAAGCTGGTCCTCGCACGGCGTACGGAACTCGTGTTTTAGCGGCCACTCAACAGCGACTTTTTGGCACGAAAGCGAGATGAGAGCGCCCGATCAATAGAGAGCCACTCCCCCGGCAACACACGGACACGCGAACCTCCCCCTCTCGTACACAGGGCCGCCCTATAACGAAGACACACAAGAGGGGAGCGCAATCAAACACAAACCGAACCGTAGCGCCCTCCGAGTCAATTAACCACCACCGCTGTCGTGTCTTGCGAATGAAACTTCCCTCGTTCGCCAACAGATGGCGCCATGTCTTCTCTTTCTCTCTGTGCTGCATTTTTTTCTGACAAGCTTGCGCGCACCTTTCTCCCTCTCGGTGAATTCCACGCCTCGCCACACCAACCATGCCGCGGAGAGCACCTCCTCCACCTTTACTCCTTGATAACGTGGGGAGTGGTAAAGTACATCTCTCTTTTTGCTCCTCTTGCGCTCTTGTTTCCTTGCCGGTGTGATCTCTTCTCCGCGGGCTCCTCTCTCGGTTTACGGCTCCCGACGCGGCTGGTTGTGACTCCTCCTTTCGCCAGCATTCCCTCGCTTGCCCTTTCCTGCCGGTGACTCCTCTTTCCGCGTCGACGTCATTGCCTCTTTCTCACAACCGTTGTCGTTCCTCCTCACCTCGCTGGCTGGCATATTGGGAGAGGGGCCATCGCGTCCGCAATGGCAGAAGCGGTGCGCGTCCTAGTGCTCGCTTCACGGCGCCTATCTGCGGTCGCTGCTTTGCACACCCCTTGTCAACGCCGCCGCTGTCGGCTGCTGGGCGCGCTCTACTGGCCGCGACTTGACTCCTCGACGCGCCGCGGCTGATCCGTCACCGAGTTCATCGTTGCAAGTGCCGCTACCGTCTGTGCGCCTGTCGCCTTGCCGGTCGTTTGTTGTAGCAGCGGCGAACGTGCGTGACGGTGCAGCTGTCGCGATGTGCCACGTGCGATAGCGCGCGGCGTGAAATCAGCCGCTGTCTTGCAGTGAAGCGGCATTCTCGCGAACGTCGCTTTTGGACATCTACCACTCTGTACGAGAACAGACCGTGATCGTGCGTGACGATTCCAATCATAAACATTCACTCGTCGCTGGCTGGTGTTTTCGTCTGCACTGTGTGACTGTACGCGCCGCTGAGACGCGTGTTTGCTCCGTTGTTACAACTTTTGGCGTCGTCGTGCGCTAATCGACAGCGTGATTGTGTGGCCGTGTGTGTGTGTGCGGAACTGTGCGCCCAGAACATTACCAGGCTGTGGGATACTACCGGTACATGAGACTGTCTCTTCGCTGTCTTGCGTCACCCGGGTTCGTTGCAACTGGTGAGTAGACGCGAACTGGGAAATTTATGAAAACACTGCACGCACAAACCAGATTACCTGCTTCTCAATTGAAGCGCAGCGTATCATTGTGTGAACGCAGTTAGGCAAGCCACGCTATCGAGGTCAGCATCTTATCCGCCTAAGGTGACCGACGTGATTGACAGGTGGAGCTCAGATGCAACTTCCTTGGCTGCCTCCACACTGTTTGAAGAATGTTTCGCGTTTTTATTATTATTCATTTATTGTTATTATTATTAGGTCACTGCCGGAACGTTGTATAAGTTTTCACAATTAATTCGTCGTGGCACTAACCAGGGCAATAACGTAGCCCGTTTAGCATTACATGGACTTGCCGGACAAGGGGCGGCGGACAACGCGTCCACGGATGTTTCAAAACAACATTCATGGACGTGTTGCACTTAGCCTCCGTGACAGCATTTCGGGAAACACTGCAGCTGGTAAGTTCGAAGAACGCTCAAAGGTCACTCATCTCCGCCGGCAGAGTACACGGCCTCCACCTACCCAGATGCCGGCCGGTTCATGCGTCACGTGCCTTTTGTTTTTGTTTTCCTTGTTAAACATGCGTTTCGCTCTTTCGCCCCTTGTCGGCGTTCTTCTACGCCGTTCCTGGCTCTTTTTTTTTTGTCGGTCCGTTTTTGTGTTCGCGCGCATTTGCTTTCGGCCAGTTCGACCGGACCGGCGCTCCTTGGGAGCTAGCTGCTTGCAAACTTGGGTGCAGGCCTCTCGTCTACGGCCTTGGAAGGTCGCAGCGCAGGGGAGAGTTCCTTCGGTCTTCCCTCCTCTCTCGTGGCGGAGCCGCTCACGTTTGTGTATAGTGGCGGTCCACGATGGGCGAGAGGGGTGCGCAAGGCGACTCCTTTGAAAGATGCATGGCCCGTCGCATCTATCGCCCCTCGGTGCGTTCAGGTTTCAGACGCCGACAAGGCACCGAGGGGAGGGAGCCGCATTCACAAGGTATAACGGCGGCGCCCTGCCCGGGAAATTTGTCGAAGCCATCCTTTTAAAAAGAAGTTTGGCGCTGCCGCTTCAGGGTCGGCCCCTCAGTTTGACTACTTTTGTCGCGCCTTCTTGCCCTCGTTTTCACACCTCGCAGTCGTCGCCCGTCTCTTGAATGGGTCGCCTCCAAGGACATGGTATTATTTGGTTTTTTGAAAAGTAATTATATTTGCCTCGCTGAAAGTACAAACATGTCTGAACCCTTTCATTGCAAATATACGCAGGCACTAAGTTCCGGATGTGTTCAGTGCGCCTTTGCATAGATGAAATTGTGAATCGGCACCTTAATCACAGTGATTCAGTAGCCCTCCATGTTACTTTGGTCTTGCCTAGTGGCTTGAAAACCAAGATGCAACCCGAGGCATGAAATAGATGAGCGAGGCCTCCTATTTATCCCTCTCTTTCTTACTCTTCTTCTTTTTCTCTATCTATTTCATTTCTATTATCCCACCCTCAAGTGCAGGGTAGCCAACCAAGCCAAATCTCGGTTAACCTCCCTGCCTGTCTTCTCCATTTCTCTCTCTCTTTCGTCATCTCCCCCTTTTTTTTTAAATGGCTGACTGCGGCAAGATCGCCGACATGTAATGCAAATTTATCTTACGCCACCATGTTGAAGTGATATCCATGCAATAGTTTAAAGTTACGCGACTGTAGCTGCTCTTTCACAGACTGTTTGGAAGCCATATAGTGGCGCATGCTGAAGCCTCTGGCAACTATTTCTCATGCCGCAACCCCACCAACCTTTTGTAAGTAGAAATCTGCATAATCTCGCGGCTAGGCTTCTTGACACGTCTGAATAAGTGAAACAGACGCTCGAGGCGTGTTCGTGCCGCCGCCGCCGTGATGTCCTGGTATCGATGGTTCATGAGCGACCCGTGCACGAAGGACTAGAAGGCCAAGGATATGCCGCTAGAAGGCCAAGGATGTGCCGTCCGTTTGACGGCAGAAACGACGACTCTGAATACACGCTCTTCCCGATGGGCTCTGTCGGAGCCAAAACGTGTTCTGGCTTCCACCGCTAGCTAGTCCGTCATGTGCACGTGTATTATCGTTCATGCCTAGGACATCTGTTCTCATACAGCGCCGTTATGCAGAGATTGGTTGGAGCAGAAACAATAATGTACAGCAACCTTGGAAGAGAACAGCGCTTTGAGATAGGTAACAGTGCACTTGAAGTTGTAAAAGACTATGTCCACTTAGGACAGGTAATAACCGCGGAGCCGAACCACGAGACTGAAGTAACTGGAAGAATAAGAATGGGGTGGAGCACATTTGGCAAGCGCTCTCAAATTATGACAGGTAGATTGCCACTATCCCTCAAGAGGAAGGTATATAACAGCTGTATCTTGCCAGTAATTATCTACGGAGCAGAAACCTGGAGACTTAGAAAGAGGGTTCAGCTTAAATTCAGGACAATGCAGTGAGCAATGGGAAAAAAATGGTAGGTGTAACTTTACGACGCAAGAAGAGAGCAGTGTGGATTAGGAAACAAACTGGGGTTAAGGATATCATAGTTGAAATCAAGAAGAAATGGACATGGGCCGGGCATGTAGCGCGTAGACAGGATAACCGCTCTTCATTAAGGGTAACTAACTGGATTCCCAGAGAAGGCAAGCGGGTTAGGGGGAGACAGAAGGTCAGGTGGGCAGATGAGATTAATAAGTTTGCGGGTATAAATTGGTAGCAGCAAGCACAGGGCCGGGTTAACTGGCGGAACATGGGAGAGGCCTTTGTCCTGCAGTGGACGTAGTCAGGCTGATGATGATTATGTTGACACCAGCGATGTGTCCCCGCCACGGTGGTCTAGGGGTTAAGATACTCAACTGCGCTGACTCGCAGGTCGCGTGATAGGATCCCGGCCGCGGCGGCCGCATTTTCGATGAGTACAAAGCTCGAGGCCGGTCTACTCAGATTTAGGTGCACATTACAGAATCCCAGGAGCCCTCAGCTACGACGTATCTCATAATCATATCTTTGTTTGCGATGTTAAACCACAACAATATTATTGCACAAGAGATTTGACCGGTTCGTCCTGAAATCCAGGTTTAGTTTGCCCAGCCGATGTTTCGTTCGGGCACGAGCCGGGATTGTGCTGACAGGCGTCAATCATCTGGCAGGCTGGGCTTGTGCTGTATATCAGCTAGGACCTAGACCTTCTTGGCCGGTGGTTCACTTACACAAGAAATGCTACCGCTAGGGCCGGGCTCCCACCGCAGAGAAATATACTTTCGTAAAGAGTAGCCACTCGAACTTTTTCGCGGCCGAGAAAGGAACGGTCTGACCATCTGCTAGACAGCGTACCCATGCTCTTTTCTACTCGTTAGCCAACATATGTAATGGCCGCCGAAGGGGGACCATGAAGACCAAAGTTTGGCAGTATATTTTTTTAGAGAAACAATCCATTCATTTGTTCAATTCTTCACGTCGGCTCTACGTCATGTACCACTCGGGACGTTTAATGCATTACGACAAAGATCAGTAAACTCTGACTAAAAAGTGTTGCCCTTATGCATTTGTTTTTACACAAATGGTACATATTCATGTGGTTTTATTCCCTTGGAGAAGCATGGGTGTGTAGCCTAGTGGTAAAGACACTCGCCTTTGGAGCATGGGGGTATACAGATTCAAATCTCAGCATCGGAAAGAAAAAATTTTGTTGATTAATTAGGGCTGGAGACATTATCAGGTCTGACCGACCAGTCGCTCGTGACGCTGAAAGCAGCGCAGCACTTCGGTCGCAGGGCCCTACGGGAGTGTCCGCTCGTTACGTAAGTATGTTTCTCTGTGCTCCCACGGCGCTTCTTAAGAGCGTATGTTTCGTTCAGGTTCGAAATCAGGAAAAGAAGTTTCACCTAGGTCAGAGTATCAGCACCCCAGCTGTCGCGAGACGAATGACGGCATTGGGCACGTCGCTGTCAACAATCGCTGTGGCAGTAGTAATGTCGGAAAATACATGGAGAATCGCGAGGCGGCATGACCTCATAAGTCAAACACTGACACTGGTACAATAGCGATACGGATGCACCGCAAGTCAGCGCCTTTCGTTGAAATTCTACGGCGCTAGTACGACGCCATACGTGACGTGTATACTCGTGTCACGTGGCTGTTGAGGTGCAGATAGTCTACCAATGGTATCGAACACGCTCCAGAAAGCCTATACGTGACATAGCCGGCAACGTTATGCGCTTTAGTCATAGAGAAACATACTACATGAAGAGTGGCCACTCGAGCCTCTTCGCGGCCCAGCAAGACAGGCTCTGACCAACCGCTAGATGGCGCGCCCATGCTCGCTTCCGCTCTTCTGTCACGGCATATAATAACCGCTCAGGAGGTCAATAAAAAGATAAGTTTAGCATCAAATTTTTGCAAAGGAGAATTTTTATTGATTTGTGCAATTTTCCACATCCGCTTTACAACGTGCCCCACTGAGAACGTTTAATGGTTTACCACAAAAATCATTAAAGTTTGACTAGAAAGCGTTGTTTTTCTGCATTTGTTTTGCACAAAGGATACAAATTAATGTGGTTTGGATGTGCTGTAGATTCCTTTCGTTCATGGATGGGTGTGTAGCCTAGTGGTAAAGATTCTCGTTTTCGGAGTGGGAGGGTACGCGTTCAAATCCCAGCATCGAAAATAAAAAGTTTTGTTATTTTATTTAGGCAGATGACATTATCGGGTCTGACCAGCCACTCGTGGCGCTGAAAGCAGCGCAGTCGCTGGGCCGCAGGACCCTACGGGAGTGTCCGCTCTTTATTTAAGAATGTTTCTCTGTGGTTTAGCCAGCTTCCCATTGTCAGGTGTCCGGTGATGATAAAACGTCAAGTCAGCATGATATTGGTATGTGGGGTTAAACGTCCCAAAACCACTTTATGATTATGATAGACGCCGTAGTGGAGGGCTGCGGAAATTTTGACCACCTGGGTTTTTTTAACGTGCACTCAAATCTGAGCACACGGGCCTACAGCATTTTCGCCTCCATCGAAAATGCAGCCGTCGCAGCCGATTGGATCCCGCGACCTCCGGGTCAGCAGCCGAGTACCTTAGCCACTAGACCACCGCGGCGGGGCAAACTCAGCATGTTCGCACCCCACGCAGCTTCTGTCAATCATATTCGCATGCCATGCGCAATACGGTAACGGAGGCTTGCATTTAGCGTAGCGGTAAACAGCGTGTGCTGATAATCAGTACTTTCAAAATAGTACAAACCGCTTTACATTTGTACACCACCAGGGTTTTCGACGTTAGGCTGGTCTGCGTCACTTCGTTGCGCAGATCATGGTCACTGCGCTCCACAGGAACTGAGAGGTATACAATGCCATGGCTTACGGTGTTTATCTACTACGTGAACTGACCTTGCACAGCGGACGGTTTGTCATCGCATGATCGCAACTCCGAAGCGTCTAGGGGAACAGTTTTTGGCAGAACGGGAACTGGCCGCCCGAATATGCTGCCGAACACTTTTCTTCTCGCTTCGTTTCCTGGGCTAGAGCGTATACCTTTATGCACCGCGAAATCGCATGCGAATGCAGCACTCGATTCCAGCATATGATTTACAGAAAAAAGCAGTATTTGTGCGGCCGATGTTTCCCTCGGCTACAACGCGTAATCCACTCCTACCTGCTGCATACCACTCCAATCGCTTGCGGCAAGACAGATAAGACGACGCATCCCGAAAAGCGGAGAACATTGCGGCAAAAAGACGTCGGTTGCTCTCCTCAAGACCGCAAACCGCACAAGACGACGCAGGTCGTGCCAGAAAGACGCACGCTGGTCTAACAGGAAACTAAATTCTGAAGAAGCATGAATTCAGAAAGGCGTTTCTGAATAGACATTTTGTATTTAGCTGCAGGGTTTACGAAATTCTTTGTCATCTCTATGTCGTGTGCTATATCAGCGTCTTGAATTGGGTTGCTTGGTACACACTGCATTTGAACGATGAAAGAGTGCTTAAAACGAAGACGATATCTTGTCTTCGTTTTAACACAGCGTCATTCTTGGGTCCTCGAGGACCTAAGCGTGGAGCGGTGTTTGCGTCCTCTTGTCGTCGCCTTGTTCTAGCGCTGTTTCATCGCTCAAATTCAGTCGTGTGCCAATTAATCAGCCTTGCTGGTCATCCACTGTCACAGAGTACAATGGCTCGTCTCTCTCTCTCTCTCTGTGTGTGTTTGTGTGTATGTGTGTGTGTGTTTGTGTGTGTATGTGTGTGTGTTTGTGTGTTTGTGTGTGTATGTGTGTGTGTGTGTGTGTGTGTGTGTGCGTGTGTGTGTGTGTGTGTTTGTGTGTATGTGTGTGTGTGTGTGTGATGCGCAGTGCTTATGAACAGTTATGTCGTGACTCCTCACGCCCACTTTTAATCGAGTTTTGTTGGGGATGAAATACCTTTATTTCTTTATTGTGGGCACAGTGCAGAAAAACTTACTAAACACTGAAAAAATTAATAACACAGACAAGCTCTTTATGCTTTTTGTGTATTTCGACCGAGTGTTTTTGTTCTTGTTCTTTTTTGTGTTTTTTTTGTATTGTTCACAAAATGAATTTATACCAAGTGGCCCAGTTAACCATTTCCATTGCTGTTCTAGCTTTTTTCCTCAATACCTTGTCCTCCCTGTGTGTATCGGTATACCAGGTTTCGTTTATTATGAGCAAACACGCGTTGAACTTTCACTCTTTCTCTTGTTTTTGTTTTCTCCTTATTTCTGTGGGGCTTTCTGCTTAAGAGTTGTTTGGACATTGTGCAAGATCGTGCTTCCGTTTGCCTAGGAAACAAGCAACATGACATTGTTTTGTTTTTCGAGTGATATCTTCTTTTTTTTTTCACGGCTAAATAAACAGTCAACACTTCCCGCCAACCTCAGCTGAAAACAAATAGATTTGGCAAATGCAGGAAGCTGTATTTACATAACACACAAGAGCTTCTCCGAAGTGGTCGGTGCCTTCCAAACACGGGCCTATAGGACACCAGTACATGATCGTTGCTTCATGTGTATTGTGGAGTGATTGACGTGGTTTCATAACGTTCACTGGTTGTTGCACCGTTTGGTGTTGTAGCGGCACGCCAACGCTCCAGCTTACAACGAGACGAATTTCGAGTCACCGGGCTACGCGATTTACGTTGCTCATAGAGAGGCATAGCAAAGCGGCCAAGTGTTGTCATTCAAAAGAGATGTGTGCTTGTAAACATTCGAGTATTACATTTAATACGAAAAGTGTAATGTCTCAATTTGCTAATCGCCGGAGCGCGTGTTTATTTATAAACAGTAGTATTATAAAATGAGGTTGTATTTTGGAACGGAGTATAGACTCTGCTCAGACGGCGCTGGGTAAAACGCCACCACCAGCGCCCCATCGACGCGCTGGCCATAAATGGGTAGTGCGGAGAGAGCCGTCCGCAAGCGAACATGCAAAGGCCTTCCTCTTTCGTTGGTCTTGAGGCGCGGTTTTCTGATTATCAAGAACCTAGCAAGCTTCTTCCGTCAGTCTAACTTCACTTCGGAAAAGTAGGAAGCTCATCAAAACGAACTGCGGCTACAATGCGAAATGTGCTTCATTTATTTCGGGGTACTGCAACTGCCAAGTGCAAGCGAGCATCGCATGACATCGAGTTCGAAGCAAGCACTCCGACATGCGTTCTGTAACGCCTAAACGCGTTAAACTTGGACATACACATGATGTCAAAGCTACGAAGTGCGTGCACGAGCAATCTAGCTTACGATCAGGGGTACGAAGCTTGCTTTACCCTGCACGAAAAGCCCTGCTAATTTTCACCTTTTAAGTGTGAATACACTTTATAAGCGACCCCAAACCATCCACCGCCGTCGGCGGCGTCCGCAGTCTTCTCTCTATCTTTAAAAGAAAGAGGACTTGGCAGGCCACAGCGCGACGCTCTACCGAATGAGCCACGAACGCGACGCTGATATCGTTGTCAGTAACGCGCCCTATACCCCCTCCCCCTTCGCTCGCTCCTCCGCTCTCCTCGCTCGCTGCAGCTGCGCGCGCACCCCTCTCTCTCGCGCGCCCGCCTTCTCTCTCAGTCTCCCGTAGAGAGCGGATCGTGCGATGGATGCCCCGGAGGCAACGCTGCCATCTGGATATAAGGCGCGTTACTGACACCGATATCAGCGTCGCCAACGGATTTTAACTTTACTCCCCCTCATAGCATCACCCCGTGCATTCGCACTTAACCATGTTCACCCTCGGGGAAATGCTTGGGAGTTTTTATTTAATTAATTGTATCGGACCAGTTGGTATGAATCTATCTCGGTAGAAAGCTCAGCAACTATCACACGGAACACAAAACACAACCGCTTATGATGGTTACACGTTTAGTTGCATTCTCCATCGACCTCTCGCTTTCTGTGCCTTGTACTGTTTTATTGTGCTTGCTAGAATGTTCTCTTAACGATTGTTATTTGTTCGTATATACTGCTAATGGGGATACATGCATGTTGACTTTCTAGGTATAAAATGAAAGGCGAAACAGAGGCTTCCGAAATAGCTCCGGCCATCGTGGAGACCAATGGCAAAAAAAAAAAGCTCACTGTGGTCACGATTATTTTGCGATTTACCTATATGACGTACGAGTTCGCATTTTCTATAGTTAAAGCCGGAACTAAGAGCCCTCGAAGACCTACGTGCGTAATGCTCTGTGGTGTCGACAACTTCGAATTATTGGCGGTCGTGGCGTGTGCGATGTTTATCGCGCGCGTCATCTGTCTACTGCTGCACGGCCCACACAGGGGTCTGAGGCTCTGTTAAGCTTCATAATCAAAGTTACCATGGTTCTCTGTCAAGGCAACTCAAAACAATAGCAGCAGACCTGCATTATCACAGTTCCTCATGCGAACGGCTGTGGAGAACGCAAGTAATTCTCTTACCCAACACGTTCGCAACGGCCCGTATCCAGCGCTCTCGCCGTTCTGCTTCGCGAAAGCTGCGGAAATCAGTAAAACTGTAGTCTTTTATGTCCGTGGCAATTCATAACGCAACAGTCGTCGACTGGGGTCTTTTTTCGTAAGCTTTTTGCGTCTGCTCTTGTTTTCGCCACCGTTCTGGCGAGTGAACCAACAAGCACTTCACGGCGATTCGGTGACGCGTCCGACTAGCGGAGAGAAATTCGAAGCTCTTTTTATAAGTGTTAAATGCGCAAATACACCTAATATTTGGCTTAACCGTTGTTTTGAACGCTGTAATTGCACCTGGTTGCGCAGCAAACTGTGCAAAGGACTCAGGCCAGAGAACATTGTCGGGATTTGCACTACTCAAAACTGCGTCGACGTCGACAGGGGGCGCTGCGTGTCCGCAAAACTTAATGTTCTGTAAAGGGTTCCACCCTATAGTTCAAGATAATGGCGTGTGTCGCACACTTCGGGTGAGGCCCCGCCGATCCAACATCGACGTGCGGCAGACTCGCAGGCTTCCACTTTACGCTTCGACCTGCGACGCCTGAAAGGCCTCGAAGTGGCACATTTCGAATTTATTTGCGGGTTGGTCGACCCGTGCGGGGTTGCACGTGTGGTGATGTGTGGGCCTGACCGACGCACTCATAGAGCAGACACAGAGTTTGATTACACATAAACAAGCGTTTAATTAAAACAGGAGCAAAGGCAGGAGATTACAAAAATAACAGAGAGGGGTAACACTGATACGCAAAGGAAAGAACAGCTATATAACAAAATATGCTAAAAAAACACTACAAAAGATACAGACTAAAGACAAATATGCGGAACATTAATAAAATAACAAGATGGAAATCAAAGGAGAGAGACACTAGAAATTAATTACAGAATGATCATGGTGGCGCTTTAGAATTTAAACGTGCGACGCAGCGCACACTACAAATATTAAAAAAAAAGGCTGGTTAAAACAAGTTTACGGTTTAACAAAAAAGTCACAATAAAAAGTTCCATACGGACCAAACCAGCCCTTGGTGCACGTAGGGGAGTTGACGGGTGCCGCTGAAGGTCTCGCCGGCTTGGTAGACGACGAGGGTGCCCGGAATTGCAGCCGTCTCAATACGTTGCGCGGGTCACTCCGTGCTCGCCGCCTACGCGAGACTCGCGACACCGACGACCGCACTTCTTGCTGTCTGTACGTCAACTGCTCTTCCGATGCAGTTCAAACCGCCTCAGGGGCGTACACGTGCTCCCGTCTCATCTGGGAGTAATATTCCCTGTTTAGATCGCCGGTGCCCCTTCCGGTACCGGTGCAGGGAAGACAAGCCGGCGCCACGTTGGGTCGTTTAGTCGCCGGATGTCGTCCCCCAACACAAAAGCGCCCTTCCTTGGTAGGTGGGGCCCGCGGATGCTCCGAAAATTGGAGTCGTTTGTGACAGCGTGGAATTTTCCAACGCATTAGGGTTTAGGGACATTGAAGCAAAGTAGACTTTAAATGGGTAGAAATAACACTGCAGGAGGAGGCTAATTGATTGGTGGCTACAATCAAGGCGCGAGTGAAATTCAATTCTTTAACACATAGCGATAGTTCTTAATTTTATGGTTAGGCGGCGTGAGCCTACGCCCGATCTAAAGGGCACAGCCGGGTACATTCATCCATCCATCCATCCCCCAATGTCTGAGACTACGCAAACTTTTTTTCGACTGTTGTTTGGGGTATGCATGGCTCATGTCGGTCGTTAGTCTCGTGCTGTTGTATACGTTGTAGATTTTTCAGGCTTGCAGAAGTTGGGAGCTAAATAAGTCGAGTAAAGCACCCTTAGCACAGTCACGTTTATACAGACTTCGTGCGACCCTTACGAAAGGTGTTGCGGTAGCCACGTGTCCCTGTATGCTGCTCATCGCCACCCTTTTCTTTCTCCCTCCTTCCTCAACTACGTCCCATATAATTCTTACCACTTTGTCGAATATTTATGTGTGCTTGTTCTTTCAGATGCAAATATGCAGCAGATACAAGTTACAACATGGGTCCTGTCGTCTATGCTTCTGTCATGAAGGCTGCTGACGCCACACGGTAGAGACAAGGGCAAAGGATACCATAGTTGCCGCATACTTTCTCGAAATCGCCACCTGGATCAACCTCGTCGAACGAATCTATTCGGCAACGACGGTGTATTCGCGCCGCCATATTGGGGATTTTTGGGAAAGGGGCACCGAACTTCTCGGGCCCCAAATCACTTTGCATTGGTTTGGCTTCGCAAGAAAACGAGTTCTCCCTATATGGGGTTACGTTCACAGTTTGCGTCTTGCGCTTGCAGCGAAATCGCGAAAGACAAGCTACGATTGAATGATATATATATATATATATATATATATATATATATATATATATATATATATATATATATATATATATATATAGAGAGAGAGAGAGAGAGAGAGAGAGAGAGAGACCAACGAACGACTGGTGATATGTCAGGGTTGTGGCATTTGACCAGTGTGTCAGTAGTCAAGAAATAAACGTGTCAGGGCAGGCCTTCGGCCCTGCATGGGCACCTTGTAACAGCGTAATGACAGATTGATTGATATGTGGGGTTTAACGTTCCAAAACCACCATATGATTATGAGAGATGCCGTAGTGGACGGCTCCGGAAATTTTGACCACCTGGGGTTCTTCAATGTGCACCCAAATCTGAGCACACGGGCCTACAACATTTCCGCTTCCATCGGAAATGCAGCCGCCACAGCCGGGATTTGATCCCGCGACCTGCGGGTCAGCAGCCGAGCACCTTAGCCACTAGACCACCGCGGCGGGGTGCGTGATGACAGAGCAAAGTTATATCTTAGCCTATAAGGGATGTGGTAGTTCACATGGATAGCTCTGTTCTTCAAGACTACGTGTATAACTTGAAGCTTCGGTAAACTATATATATATATATATATATATATATATATATATATATATATATATATATATATATATATATATATATATATATATATATATATATATATATATATATATATATATGGCTCATTGCACACGCAAGTTCTAGTCTGAGTAAGAATGAATTAACTTCTGGAGGCGTTAGTGTAAAAGTATCATAGCTTCTCTTGGAATGTCAAGCTATGGCAGCGCATTAGTCGTGCGCATAGCAGTTCGACTGTGATTAAATGAAGGTCACCTGCTTTTCTGCCTTTGTGAGAGGGCCAGGTTTCTTTCTCTTCGGTTGCGGGTTTGCATTTCCTGTCGGTTTCCCGTCTTCGTTCGTATTGCGTCACGGGTGGGCCCCGACGGCTTTGCCACAGAGACTCGCAATGCGCGAGCGTTTGGGGGCGGCCCCTCAGGGGCCCAAGGTGCAGACAACGACACCCGAAGTGGGGAAGGCGCCACGGGGACACCTCGCGGCACGTTCGCGGAACGCCACAGACCACCGGAAGCTCAGCAGGCCCGCGAAGGAGGCGGCACCGGAAGCTACTTCCGGAGTCCCGGCGTCTCCCACATTATTGAGCTCTTGGCCTAACAGCGCAAACGGGCCTCTGTTGTTTTCGTTCTTGGTCGCCGTTTTCGCTTGCCCCTCCCACGTAAGTTGTGCTAACTTCGCGGCTGAATTAACTTGAGTTGAGGGTTTGTTCACTGCGAGTGGGACTCTAGTTGGTCCACATTTTCTATTTGCAACCCGCCGTGGCGGCGCACTATCCGCGGCGCTGTGCCGATTCCACTCACGGCTGTGCGCGGCCAGGCTTGGATAGAAGCGGGAGGAAAAAACGTTCGTCTACTGCGTTTTTTTTTTTTTGCCCAATGTCAAAGCCAATTTCATAAAAATTAATCTAGATGCATCTTTACACTACAGCGTGCCCAATAACACTTTGCAGTTTTAAACATCAAGTTCTGGTCGAAGGAACAGCGCAGAGAGTGGCCGAATAAAAGAATACACAAAGAGGGACCAACTAGGCCACTTTTCACCCCGAGCGTTAACTCTGGTATTCAATAAGTACGCATTTTGTCGCTCGCTAAGAATAGCAGCAACTGACTTTCAAACTTGGAAGGTACAACTCCGCACACAGAAAACAAGGACAGGAGCGACCTTGCACTCGTCGTGTATCTCCTTTACATGTCCTTGACGCAACCATATTTATGCCTTTCAAGCATGAACCTACCTACTCGCCCAAAAGCAAGTTTTATTGACTTTTAAATGTGGCCCATCCGTATTGACATGTCACCGTTGATTTTATGGGAACAATTTGTTCATCGTTCGCTTTGACGCGTGGTTAATTCTGCCCTTATACGAGCCTGCTAATATCTCAGATTGTTATTCCGATTTCTTCCGTCATTGTTTGCTTGTTCCAGCTGTACCGTTCTTCATGCTGAGCTGGCGTGAAATTTGTTTCATCAGATCCATTCGCAGACCTGTAGTTATTTACGACTTGTTTTGATTAGTGTTTCTCGTTAATTAATTCGTTCACTTGGTCTGGTTTACTTTATAAAGGTTTTCGGATGTCTAATGCACGACGTCAAGTTCCAGTGCGCAGTCGAGTTGAAATGATGGGAGCCACTTCAGGCTGCTGTAAGCCTCGTCATTCATTGCTGACGCCCCACGCATGTAAGACGCTATTACTTGCGCCGGATGTCAACATATGGACATTTAGCATTCTGGTATTCAAGCTACAGGAACAATATGACCCCGCGAACTACCTGGTTATTGCGCAGTATTAAAGCAAGGCGAGAAAAAAAAAGATACTTGAAAGAAAGGATCTGCACAGCAGTCGATCAGTTAAGCTGCTGATTTTCGCGCAATAATGCCTCTAAATTGAAACGTGCGAGAACGGTCTCTCTAGTTTCATCTAATTTTCACTTGCAACGTGTAAAACGACCGCGAAAAATGGGAGCGTGGTATAAATAATAATTCCGGTGGTTTAGCGTCCCAAAGCTACGACTTCATTATGCAAGACGTCGTAGTGGAGAGCTCCGGAAATTTCGACCACCACGGTTTCGTTACGGTGCACCCATATCTAAGTACTCGGGCCTTAATTATTTTCGCCTTTATTGAAAATGCTGCCACCGTGGCTGGGCTTGGATCGTCGAGCACTATAATCACGAGGCCTCCGTGGCGAGCATGAGCGTGGTCTTCAGAGTCGCGCAACACCCACACCTTTTGTGACTTGCATGTAAAGTCGGCGCTTCGTTGAGCCCGTTGCTGTTCTTTCCCTTTCCTTCACTTTTCTTACATTGTTAGCTTTTTCTTTAAAGTCTGCCCTTGGGGATAATGACATTTATTCCAAAATAACCATACTATTTTGTTTCGTGTATCTAGTCAAGTGAAGTTGAGTGGTGGTAAAGTCCACGAATCCAGTGGCCAAGGTCGGTCTGTCTGCAAGGCCTGTGGCCTGTTGCATGGAGGTGACGGCGACGGCTTAATTGTAGATCGGTGCAAGTCCAAAATACGAGTGTGGCAGTTTCATCGCCGATTGGGGCGTCGCGTAATGGGCATGGTGTACCATACGGGCCGCGGTACTTCTGCGTCCAAAGGATGGGCACAGATGAGGTAAGCGAAACCTCCGCAGCGAAACCTCATGAGCGAAACCTCCGCAGCGTAGCCTCCTGTCGGTGGGTTATATCGTACTTTTCAGTCGTTTTTACGCAAAGCGCCTTCCCTGTTGTCTTCTTGTTGTTGTTTGTTCTCTGTGTGTGTGTCTTGCTGCCCCGATCGATGCTGCTGTAGGTGGTATGACATTGTTTCGGGAGTGCTTCCGTCCTCGACAAAATGCTACTGAAAAGTTAACAAGTTAAAAAATTAAAAAGAAAGCACTGAAGCCCCAAAAACAGTAAACGAAAAATGGTGAAAATGCGGGAAGGGGAAAGAACGGAGAGATGGGGAGGGGGGGGGGCTGCCGGTGATGACAGCGGGTTCTGGCGAGAAAAACACTTACTCGGAGCCTGGCGTTCGGGATGCAAGACAACTACACCCAGGTAGCTTTCAGAACATTCCAGCGACCGGTCAGCCACCGGCGGCGACTTAAAACGGGGATCCTCAGTCGAAAACCCCGGGGGGTCAGCGCGCTGCACTGCTCCGGGGCTGCGTGTTTGCGTTCTGCTTGGCGTTCTTGTTTTGCTCTTCCCGAGCGAGGAGCTGGGACACAAGCGTTTTAGCGCCCTCCTTCTCCTCCTCCGGGAATGCGCGTTAAATAAAGAAGAGAACGGGACTGTCGGGCTGCGTTCGGGAGGAGAGGAGGGCGCGCACAAAAGTGGAGCGCATGGCAACGCTTGCGCGCAGACAACGGGCGACGAAGGTGCGTCGCTTCCAAAGCGTCGCTCCCCACGCAAACAAGCGAGAGGGAACCCGAGGAGGCTCTCGGGGATGTTAGCAGGATGATGTCCTGCGCCGCCCGTCCTTTCAGGTGCTCATGGGGAGCAAGGTTCTTTTTTCCTTTCTTTCCAACTTTTTGAAAGGAAGAATATGTGCCTTACCGGCGGCGGACCGCGGGACATCTCGCAGTGAAGAGGCGGGGCGCTTGACAAGAAAAGAGGAAGAGAGAGGAAGAATGACGAGGGGAAAAAAAGCATGGACAGAAATACCCGTATGTCTACGTTCGGGGTCAGCTGACCTCGCGGCGATGGAGCATGGCTTCTGCAGCAGTCTCTTGATTCTACTAGCTGCAAGTACGCGCCCCCCTTGCTGGCGAGCTTTTTTTTTTTTCGCTTCCTTCTTTTTTTATTTCCATGCCGTTTAAGGAAAAATAAACCTGTTAGTGTGCGTGGTGCACATAATAAAAGACGAGTGCGTGGCACGTCCCTCGACAATTGTGGGACCTGGAAAGCGTTTCCCCCGTTGGATCTTTGTTGTGGTTCGAGTAAAAACATTGCCAGGGATACCGCATTCTTGCGGGCCGACGGGAGAATACTTTGCGCCTCAAGCGCCTGAAATAGAAAGCGGACAGGACTAGTTGGAAGCACTGTTCTCGTCGGTCATGTACATGGTTTGCAGGGCGTGCGATAGTGCCTCCGGCGTTATCCTGCTTTCGCCTTTCGTTTTATTTTTCACGTATTTGTTTTGTTTGAATTATTGCACTTGATGGCAGCAAACACGCCATAACCGTCAAGGGATTGATTTGACGATTGACATGTGGAGTTTAACGTCCCAAAGCCACCATATGATTATGATAGACGCCGTATTTGAGTGCTCCGGAAATTTCGATGGCCCGAGGTTCTTGGGAACGTGTACCCGAATCTTGCACAACATTTTCGCGTCCATCCAAAAGGCAGCTTCCGCAGCCGGGATTCGATCCTGTGACCCACGGGTCAGCAGCCGAGTACCTTAGCCACTAGACCACCGCGGCGGGACGCGCCAGTAGATTGCGCAACCAATCTAGAGTGGTGGCATATTTACCACAGCCGCACTCGCGAAAGATAGGGCCGATGCGCATCGGGCTTCTGTCGGCGTCAGCAAACTCTGTTGAACCTAAACTGTGCCGTTGTCAGATAAGGGCGGCACCCGGAGGCGCTTTGTCCCGGAGTCTCACGTAACTCATCAACCCATCATCATCCGTGCGTCTGTCCCGGCACTTTCTGCCCCCCCCCCCCCAGTCTCTGGTGAGAGGGAAGATATGTATATGTCTCTACTATCCACGCGAAGCAGCTGCAGAATGTCTCGCATTGCGGGCGCAAAAAGTGTCACTGTTCGTGCGAGGAGCCGGCGGAGCTGCGAGGAGCTTTGACAGCGCCCACCCGATTTTCGTCCCGTGCGTGGCTCGCGTGCGCGCATGGCGTAAAAAAAAAAAAGCGGGGCGAAGCGAGGGGAAGCAGCTCGGTGGTTTTCTCTCTTAGTGCGGACGACGGAACAGCGCTGTATACGCGGTCAGCATTGTCCGAGCAGGGCGCGCGCGATCTGTCGCGCGAATAGGCCGGCGGGCGCCTGGAAACAATGAACACCGCCGTGGTTGTAATGCGGGCCAAGCCCCGGCTAAAGGTTAAGCGCTGCGGGGCGACAAGGGCGTGCATTACTCTTACTAATGAGGCCAGGCACTAGAGGTCTCGCAAATCGATGGCCTGTGGTTGCCAGGCGAGCCGGTGCGCTTGCAGCGGGGCGTCCTGAACGCGCGCCAGCCCTCCCACTTTCCTCGTAACGGCGCACATTCATTTATTTTGTTTTTGCATAAAAAAAAAACGGCCAGAAGCCGGCACTGCAAGCGATACGCCAACGCCCGGCCACAGAGGTCTACCTGAAACTTTCGTAAGAAGTGCGCATGGTGGGCGCCGCTCCGACGTGTGCGGCGTCCTGGCTTCTCGCCGTCCTTCGCTATCGACACAGAGAAGCTCACTATAGCGTGTGTGAGCTGAAGATCAGCGAGGGCATACTCACACAATTTGTTTTGTGCCTACAGAACGTGAAGGTACTGTCTTTTGAAATACCCGACCTGAGGACAATGGGGCCGAAAGACCCCTGACTTGCCTCATTGCCACAGAAAAGTGCAAAAACTGCGCTTCCTGTCGCTAAGCTTCCTTATACAGGCTATCTTGAATTGCTCGTAAGGTCATTTATGAAGCACATGACTACACCGTGGAACTTGTGCGCTGTCGATATCCTTCTTGCGCAATCTCGATGTCAATGTCATTGAATGGAAAGTAGGCTTATCATTCATGCTTCTGACTCACGCAACAAGCTTGAACTCAATTGGCAAGCCTTTTGTCTTCAGTGCTTGAGTGGCCCGGCGCTGTCGTTGATGGTACTGTCGAGGCGAGAAACCTATAGCAGTAGACTCATTGGGTTAGTCGGACCATGTTTATATGTGTAACCTCTTGCATGCTTGCTGTGCTACTTCTGCATGTGCACTAGTTTGGACGTTGCTTTAGCCTCGCGACAGTAATGGCTTAACTTTTCTCTCACGGAAAGTCCCACCGTAAAACATTTCTGTGAATGCGGACCGTTATTGTTTACCTGCGTTTTTCCGTTCATGCAGCGTCGCGCCAGTCTTCGCCGCGCGTAAGAAGAGGAGCGCCGCGTGGCTTGTGACGCGCGAGCCACGAGCTAGTCAGATACAGGACGGATTCACGCGGCTGGTGCGTGCGACGCTGGCAGCCGCTGAGCTCCGACTCGGGGAGAATAAAGTGGCGAGATTTGGCACAGCTCCGTGGGCCGCCGTCACGACGTTGTCTCACTCTCTCGCTAGACGTATATCCTGGCTGTAGCCATGCACTGCCTACCTGCTCAGAGCATTCGCCTATAGACCCTTTCAAGGTTTACAAACACAGCCCCTTGATGACTTCCGGTACTGTCCACCCATGGGCTTTAATAGCATTGGTGGATCACTATGGAGCTTTAGAAAATGGCCCGCTGATTTTCTACAGTTTCCTTCCCTTATTTGCCAAAATATATGGGAATAAATATACTTTTGAGCTACATAAAAATTATAAAACATTCCCTTGTACTTTACGCATGTTTTTTTTCTGTATGTGTGTGAAAAACGAGAAAGAGAGTTCCCTTACGCTTGAAAAGCAATTGAAAACGTGCTTTCAGTTTCGACGTTAGGAGCTGGTAAATAAGGTGACCTGAAGGTTTTTTTGGGTACAACGCTTGCGACCTTGAAACCTTCTATACCTGGATGGTTTGCAGAAGCCAGTCCTTGTAAATGCAAGCATGTGGCGCCAGCAAGTCTGCCTCTCGCGTCCGTCACCGTCGATTTGGTTCAGTCCGCACGCCTTCGTCTCGAGGGAGTCCTGTTTCGAGCCGGAGAGTCGAGGCCACATGTTCAGATCGGTTTCTGCAGTGTCACCGATAATGGCACGTGACTTCGGCAGATGATCCAATGATCCAACAAGCCGCGCTGTTAAGGGAAGTGAAAGAACTTATCTCTGAAGTAAGCGCCGCCAGCTCTCTATCGGAACACTTCTTGGGGGGGAGCTGGTGGACGGGTTTAAGTCAGTGTGAACGATACCATTTGCGGGCCTTTCTGTGGTTTCGAGGGTGTGCAGAGTGGAAGCTATTATTATTATTATTATTATTATTATTATTATTATTATTATTATTATTATTAACAAACTTCTATTACTGGGGAAAAACCCGTACTGAGCCACGGCATTTCTAATGCTGGCCTACATGAAAGTTTCCTTTTTTGCATTGTTATATACGCATTTCTGTGAGTGAGCAATCTCAGTTCCTTTGTCTACCTGTGAGTAGCATCAGCTTGCTCTCTAGTTACGTACAGCCAGGGCTGTACTTGTTTGCTTCCCACTGATGCCACTGAGTATGTAGTCACGATCACCTACCACATTTCAACGCATTTCAAGCGTACAAAGTCATCCTCACTCTTCCCACGCAATATTTTTTGTTTGCTGAACATTTCATGATCGCACAGTGTGAAGTGCATCCTAGCCTTCCATCGTATAATGTTGAAAATGGGCGAACCAACAAATTAGACATGATTTTATTGGTGAAGAAAGCAACCAGCCAGCTTCGGCACTGCCCGTCTTGAGAGAATATTCGCGGATAGAGTTGAGGATGACGGGGAAATGGCGTCGGCGCTGCATAGCCGCGCAGAGAGATCGTAGGAAGAAGGCAGCAGACACCTGCGCTAAGCCTTTACTATGCCGCATTGCCCATCCGTGCGCTCCTAATTTCCCCATCTTCCATCTCCGCAGAGCTACCCTACCGGCGCACTGCAAGGTTGAAAATAAACAAGAATGGAAGGAGGGGTGTGGGTGATGCCCGACGAACTGATTTGTGGGTGCACAGCCGGAAAGGTCCAAGAGAAGGCGAAACAGAACCCTTCATTAGCAAATTAATGCGCCTTCTGATTCGATTTCGCGGACCGCGTTTCGATTCTAAGTCTCCAAAACATGCCAAGCGGTATGGAAGAAACCGAACGCCAGCGGCGAACGAGCGAAAGTAGAAGAAAGAAAAGGAAGGCCAGTCATCAAGTGCAGCCAAAGAAGGCGGAAAGCTTTAATTCATTCGGGCTCTGACTCCCCCATCGGGGTCCTGTGCACGAAAGCGGGGGAGGGCGGGCGAATTGGAAACCTCGTTTTCCCGACTGGTGATGGTTTGATGGCTCCGACGCTGCCTGGTGCCTTGCATGGTGATGGGGGCTCCGCAAGCGATCCTCTCTCCTTCGTCCCTCGCTCAACGCACATGCTTTATATATACTTAGCTCAGCCTTTTGCCTTGGGCGTTGCAGCTGTTCCCTTTTCTTGTGTGTGGGTGCGCTTCGCTCGCTTTGTGTCCGTGCACTTTCCTCCTGATTTCCCATTAATCGCCGCGCGACCCGTTCAGATGCAAATAGGTTCCTCGCGAAGAGACGGCACGAAGCTGAAGGGAGCTAACCGAATCCTTGGTCGCGAATGGTTTCTTTTCCATCATAACCGCTATACACAGACACGAGGTACACGTTTGGAAGCGCTTCTCCATTGCGGAGGTTGCGCGGTCTTTTACCAATGCCAAGGGAACGCCCGCCGAGGCAGCTGGCTTTCCCCCGTAGTTCCAGCCTTCGTAATTGTAAGTCAGCTCTTCCAGAAGTTTCAATCACATAACTTTCAGAAACTTTTCGCAAATGGACACGTAATCGACATTTCAATTACTTTATTCTAGCACTTTCATATATAGGAGACTTGCAGTAAGAGTCCATGTGTTCTTTTATTTTCTTTTTATTTTGTCTATTTGGGAGAATATTTTTCACAGGCCGTTGGAAGTATCAATGAACTGCTCTCAACAGCGTGTGTGCGTAGCGCTTAAAAAAAAAAAAAAGTCCCAGCTTTGCCACAAAGGCGAAGCAATGAATGCGACGGCAACAAATCGGAACGTCGTGCGAAGAATGGCAAGCACATCGAAACGTGCTCCGCCTTGCTCACGCACCAATGTACAGAACGTACACGCACAGAACGTACTCACAGGCACAGATGAACGCGAATAAATGTATCTGTTGTTACTTCAAAGTTCTCTGTGTCTGAAAAGCGCGCGCTTTTTGCAAACGAAGACTGTGCAGCAAGTACAGTGACCTTTGTGCGCCCGGTAACTACAACATAATCGTTCCGGTGAAAGGTCACACTCTTAAAAAAAAAAAAAGGTTGTAGTACTTACTAGCTTCGCTTTACCAATTACTTATCACTTTTGTTACTAACCGGTTAGTAAGTGCATGAAGTTAGCATCGGGAAGGTTAGTAACCGTTACTACCTCCACCGTTACTAACGCAGTTAGTAATGGTTACTAACGTAGGTAGTAACAATTGCTAGCAAGAACAATGTACTAGACGCGATCATTTTGCCTTATAAATCACCCGTTTAATAACGGTCGTATTCGCGAGCATCAACGTTTTGATATATCACTAAGTAATTATGCACATATTGTCATAAAGGACAAAGCACACATACACAGGTACACGCGAGAAGTACAGTTGCTAAGTGGTTCCAGAAGTATATATAGCCCTAACTTTAGGGCATGCAGCTGGTGCTGGTGGGCGGCTACGCTGTATGATGTATAATTTAAGGTAAAACGTACAATTTTCTTAGATGAGCGAGGTAACGTATTGTAGGCGTTTTAATCAACCATATTAATAAAAACAAACAGCTATGTCTATTTCACAAAATACTGCCTCACCAGGGTCTTATATATAATACATAAGATTAAGTTGTAAGTTTACATATATTGCCTCAATAAACTTGAATGCATCCCCGTGCTACTAAATAGGTTGTTAGACGCTTGTAGTAACAACCTCTAAGGTTTGTTTAACAAGTTCATTAAATGCGTGCATGACGAAAAGTTACTAACAGCGCGCAAAACGTACTAACCGTTGCAACTTTCAAGCGTTTGCTAACGTGGGTATAGTAAAATGGTCGTAAAAGGTTAGTAGTGGCCCAGGAAGGTTAGTAACAGCTGCTGTTGCTAAAATTTTGCTCGTGGTTACACGAGCAAAATGCTTTTTACAAACTTTTTTTTAAGAGGTCAAGGCGTACGATTCTCCCCACCACGAGATAAGCGCGCGCATGCACGAGCGTCTACCCCCACCCTCCGCGGAGCCAAGTACGCGTGAGAGATCAACGCGTGAGCGCGCTCATTGCGCCATCTAGCTGTTAATACTGGAAACAGGCTAGTTCCCCCGAGATCGTCGTCGCCAGCGGTAGGTGGTTGCCGTTGCTACGATGAAAGAGGTGATCCTTCGTGGCTAAGTGGCTAATGCCACGCACTCTTAAGCAAAAGGTCGGACGTTCGATTCCGCGCGCCGAACACGTTTCTGGCGTATTTTCCCGTCTTGCATATATATAAATATATATATATATATATATATATATATATATATATATATATATATATATATATATATATATATATATATATATATATATATATATATATATATATATATATATATATATATATATATATATATATATATGAGATCTAACAGACAGTAATGCCAAGGAATGTACAGGGGAAGTTATTAAAACCAATAGAATGTAAATAAGAAGAAAGAAGAAAGAAAAGTGGATGAAAAAATAACCAGCCGTGAGCAGGAATCGAATCTACGACCTTCGAATAACGCGTTCGATGCTGATAGCTCAGTGGTTAGAGCATCGAACGCGTTATTCGAAGGTCGTAGGTTCGGTTCCTGCTCACGGCTGGTTATTTTTTCATCCACTTTTCTTTCTTCTTTCTTCTTATTTACATTCTATTGGTTCTAATAACTTCCCCTGTACATTCCTTGGCATTACTGTCTGTTAGATCTCATTAATATTGTGTTAAAACACGGAAAACGAGCCCTTAGGTATACACTTCTTTCCCTTATATATATATATATATATATATATATATATATATATATATATATATATATATATATATATATATATATATATATATATATATATATATATATATATATATATATATATATATATCGTCGGCGGCAAAATTCAGCCGAGAGTGTCCGTATGATTTTTATCACACTGCACTGCGATTATGTCGATTGCAGCCCTGTTGTTACTCTCCCTATAGGCGTGGCAAGAAGATTGTTGCGAGGGGACGCACAAATGTCCAAGCAAGGGCAAGCGACACACAATAACTTACCAAAAACTCCACTGAAACAGTACTTACTCGAAATATTTTCCGAAGAATTTTAGTAAATTAGACATTCAAATACCTCATTCACTGCTTGCGGCATTCATTACAAGCGGCGCCGTGTCCTTCTTGTCTGTCGGTACTGTCCTGGATAATTTCTTGGATATGCCTCCGTCGGCGCCACATTAAAAGTTCTTCCTACCAAGTATAGAATTCTCCTTTCCATTTTGTTTCATCTGCTAAACGTAAGAGGGGAGGCTTTCTACATTCATTGTATAAACTATTGTTCCTCTTTTATCATATTCGTCATCGTTATGCCGTGGCTTTGGCTCGTGAAGGCCATAATTTACTTTATTTATCATCGTTATGTAGAAGTGTTTATGAAAAATGGTGAGGAATGTAAGCGCCGAGTGAAAGAGGTCCCGCTTTGTTGCGCGTTCCCGATGAATCTGATATATTATGTGCACGTTTAACTAAGATCGAATGGTTTTCCTCTGTTGGTGCCTATAGTGACAAAATTGGGTTACCGTAATTCCCGTTGGTGTGTCTTTCCGTTCAAAGTTTGCGCACTTCGATTCACGCGCACGTTGTGGATCGAAACGGAACTCCGACATTTACAAGCTCGCGAGCTGTCACGTACAGACGTATTCCAAGTTTGTAAACAGGGGTATAGGCGCCGTCGACATAGTGAGGCGCTTGTAGCGACGTCGCGGCACGTTCGCCTGGCTTATAAAGCTCGCTATTCCCGACGCACTGTGCTCGGAGGCAGCTTCGCAGCTGCTGTGCCAGATGTCACGTGATCATACAGGATGGTGCCGAGCACAGAGTTTCATGCAATAATACCTAGAGATGAATCTGGCGTTGTGATCGTGTACTCCCGTGGGAATTGTGGGAAGTACAGACTTCGGATTGGACAGTGTTAGCTAGCGAACTGTTTCCAGATCTTTTTCTACACTTTGAGTTTTGTTCTTTGCACAGCGCGGGTAGTGGGGTGCGGTGAAAAACGCTGAAGCAGTGTCTTTGTTGTTCGAAGAGGCCGAAGACCACTTGGTCTCTTGATTTGCTGCTACGATGGAGCTTCACGAGTCGTGTTTGACAGTTTAAACGAAGCGGCGTCCACTCACCGCTGCGCATAGATGTATAGCGTCTCATGCCAGTTCAGGATATTGCATCGAGTTCGCGTTTTTTCACGAGCGCGTCTTGCCTAAACTCGTTTTAAATTGACTAAAAAACAATGACGAAGCTAATAGACGTATTGTCATGCTCCGCTGACTCAACTTCACAACGGAACCTGAGGTACGTTGGAGACAGACCACTTGGACAGACGCACCTAGCATCGCAGAAGACGAAACGTTAAGCGTTTTATCGCTCATTACTGTACTGTTATTTCCATAAATAGAGAATGCGTATACTTTCGAGAGAAAAATAAGCATGTGTGTTTTCAAGCGTTGTAAAAAACGATTAATTAAATATTGATGCCAAAACTGGAACGCAATGGCAGAGCAATGCATCATACTCTGATATTTGAATTTGCTCAGCTTTCACTTTTGCTGCCTGCATGGTCACGAAATCTTTTTACAATAATGTTTGCGTACAAATAACTAAAGCGAATTTCAATTAAATATCAGTTCATATCACTTTGTTTTACACTCGGAAAAGAAGCGTCCTGAATCTCAAGAACGTAATCCATCCGAAGCGGATCCGAAGCTTGAACTTCCCATAATTCCCATAGGGGTACAATCACCGCTGAAGTAGCCCGCGTAGACACTAGCGCCAGATTCGCCTCTAGGTATTATTGTATAAAACTCTATGGCGGTGAGCTTTGGGCTGGGCGGAGCCCTCGCGCCGCCACAAGCGCCTCAGTATGTCCACGGCGCCTACTCCTGTGAGCACACGTTCTCTGCGCGTGCTCCCGGCACGAGTAAAGCCGGCCGTCCATTCACGTGCATGCGCACATGGCGGTAGCTGCAGCCGGCTTCGCTTGACCTCGACGGAGGTGGGTGTAGCTGATCAGTGTGCGTAAAGTGCAGCGGCGCCTCGGAGCACCTCGATACAGTGGCGAGCACAAAGGCAGGCGCACCTCATTGTGTGCCCGGTGCCCCGATCACCGTATACGCTCTGTCCTCATTGGCAGACTTCCCCGCAAGAGATGGATAAGAATGTACTTTTTAATCGCCTGCCCAAAGTTTCGGCACACACAGGTGATTAATTGAGCAGCTATCTATTTTATGCAGGCAAAATGGTGTGTGTGTGTGTGTTTTCATTTTGTATTCTCTGGGTTAACGTTAGAGCTGTTCGTTGCAAGCTTTCTTCTCCTGTCTCTGTCTTTCCGTTTTCTTTCTTTTTTCAACGGAACAGGTTATCTTTCTTTACAGTTCTTGCTGAAAGACGGTATAGTGGATCAAAGCCGCTTTCTCTTACTTAGCTTTCGATTTAGCATGTGCCACGCTTTTATCTTCATCGATGTTTCCCACGGGTGAACACGAGGCCCAGGAAGGAATATATCTTTCAAGTAGTTCGCGCCTTTATACGGTATTACGGACGATTAATATACCGTAACCGTGCCGTGAGTGCCATTTGAGCTCGTCTAATCGCGGGGCGGCAACGATCGCTCATATAACCTTAAGTGCGTGCGCACTTCATTCCTACTGCACTATATGTATTCTGTGAAACCGAATGCCGTCTACGCCTCGCCTTCTGTGATACGGACTTTTTTTTTTTTGTAGGATCTGCATGTTGCTTTCGGTGAAAGGGCGCGCCGCTGTCTCAACCCCGCGCACAATAATGCGTGCACTGTACTGCGAGACGTTTATCCACTCATCGTTCGTCCCTGTTTGAATGTTGGCACTTCTGTCTGCAAGTAGATCTCGCAGGTCCCCCGCCCCCATCTGTTCTTTTCGGGCAGTCGACCTCTCTCAAAAACTGCCTTGTAGCCCCCCCCCCCCCTCCATGAAATTTACACGCTTGTATGTACATTGATAACATTACTTTCATCGATTTGATTTCGCATGACTGTTTGATAGACTTAGACAAATGTAACTGGTATACTAGCTGCTTCAGCGAAGAGCCAGCCGTATTGAATACAGCTCAGTTGAAATAATTTATTTCTCGGCAGCGTATGCGGCAATTCGGTATTAGTGAATGTGCATTATCGCGGACGTATACTGGCTGATCACTTAGGGTTATGTGATAGTGTTTCTAATCCGCCATTCCAGCATGATCGTCACAAACAAAACAAAGGTGTCGCTTGCTACAAGTAACACAGCGCATATTTTAGTGTCCATAAGGTAGGAATTTTCTCGATAACAAGTCCAACAGTGTTGACGGAGGGAATTCTGTAGCTGTTATTTGTTATAAGCAGGGTTGCGCGTGACAATAGATGGGGTGCCTACAGATTTCCTTTCATAAAGCGTTACTTGTTACTCACCTAAACGCTGCAGGTGTCTTCATACCGTAACTTGGAGTACTCAATTGGCATGGCGATAGTAAGACGGTAATGCGCTAACCACATTGACTCTATATAAAGGCTGTATTTGAAGCTGTCACTCATAGGGCATGGCGATAGTAAGACGGTAATGCGCTAACCACATTGACTCTATATAAAGGCTGTATTTGAAGCTGTCCTTGTACAACTGATGAAGCGAAATTGGTGATCGCTGAGAATTGGTGCGTTTAGTTTCGATATCGGCTCACCAGGGGATTGGGCGTCGCCAATGAGTTGAAGGACGAGCACCCCCGCTCATCCCTCCCTCGTTGCTTTTGACCACCAAAAGATACCTGCGTAAAAACGACGCAAGACTTGAACTGCCAGCTCTGTAGAGAATATACACCTGCCCCTTTCTTTCCATTGACCCGTAAAAAAATTCTTGCCGCTGAAGCCAGCGTAAATATCTGCAGCTGCCAGTTCCAACCTTTAAGAATGCAGCCGCCATTTTTTACACGATTTTTGCGCTTTGCTGTCTCGATTCTGCCTTAGCCGCCGTTGCGATAGTGGTCATGGTGCTTCACTGCTGTGCCTGAAGGTCGCGGGATTGAATCCTAGCCGTGAAGGCTGCATTTTGATGCAGGCGATGGTATAGAGGCCCATGTAGTTAAAGTCCTCACAGGTACAGATGAAGGCGAATGAGTGTCCCAGTTGTTACTTCGAAGGTCTCTGTGTCTTCACAGTGCGCCCTTTTCGCAAATGAAGACTGCGAATGCAGTAACCTTTGTGGGCCCTGTAACTGCAACACAATCGTTCGGGTGAAATCCCAAGACTTACCATTCTCCCCACCTCGAAATAAGCGCGCGCACACATGAGTGGCTACCCCCACCCCAGATGGTCGAAATTTTTGAAGTCCATCGAGTACGGCGTTCTTCATCACCATACTGTGGTTTCGAGACGCAAAACACGAACAGTCATTTGAATGCTGCCTTCACTGACTAGTCCGAATATGACAAGAATGCAAGCGAGTCTCTCGCGCGATTCTTGCCCCCAGGAAAGATTACACTTTGATAATGATGTTCTTTTTGCCAGTGAATGCTGTAGCCTCTTGTCACGGCAGATCAGGAGATGATTTGAGTGACCCTTCCAGCAGGCACCGACAGAGATGAGCTGCATATTAGGAGCCGCATCGTCACTGCGGCCCACGGCGACGACACGAGGGGCGTCGGCTCGGTGCGAGGAGCACATGTGTCTGCATGTATCAGCGGGACAGGGCGGTCCAATTACACAACCGCGGCGCGTTGTTGCATGTGAGCGCGATCGGGCCGGGTTCGGAGAGCGGCAACGACTGGGAGGTCAGGCCTGTTTTCGAAAAGTAGACCACGCGCCGAGATTGTTCATTGTTTCTTTTTTGCCTGCTCCTGTTTCGGCGCGTGCGTTCTTGTTTTGTGCGCCGAACATCGAGACCACGAGGAAGGACACAGCGGGTAATCTACACAAAGGACCGGACTGGTCAGGCCGTGGCTGATGGAAGAAGGCGTGCTCGCCGCCGCGAATAAAGACTACAGCCGCGCTGGGCGCGCCGACGGAGCCCTCTGCGGTGGTAACGCCACGACCCACTTTGGGGGGCCGGCGACTCCCTCGCGAGAAAGAGGTGCCTCCGGTCCCGGTGTCTTTCTTGGCTCGATCGGGACGCAAGGTCGCGACGAGACAGGTCAGAGGCGGGCCAGTTCGCCCCTAATTGAGGACGTTCTCTGCCGTGTGCGAAACTCGGCGGGCGCACATTTGTATACGGCACTTCTGCGCTGGTGCATGCCTCTGGGCATCCCTCCACTCGAACGAACATCTGCTGTGGGCGGCAGCACCGTAAAGCTTCAGCTTTTCAGAAATACTTTGGAAATGTGATAACCACGCCGACAGTGGTGCAACTCAGTGAAATATTTTCACAGGGTGGCTGTGAAACTCATTAGTGGCACCGTGCTATATACCTCCCGTGACGTACCAAAACACCGCTAGCAAAACTATTTAGTTCCCTCGTTGCCGCCGCAGCCAAACTGTTTGAAATCACTGCATCCGACGTTTCGAGTTTCGTGGTTTGAGCAATTGCCGACAGAGGTGTGTGCATCTCCACCGCCTGCATCCGCTCTCGTAGAGAGCGCCGGAGGTGGAAGCGACGTACAGGCTTGCACCAGGTGCTTGTGGCAGCGCAACCATCTGCCTGCTTCACAACCACTGGAACCTGCGGCAGTGTGGAGGCGGTCATCAGAAGTCTTGCGTGCGTCTACAGAAGGTGGCGACGGCGGGTCTCCAAGCTCCCCTTAAAGAATCGCGCACGGTGTGGCAAGGAGGACAGGCCACCGCGAGGGCCGAACGCAGACCGAAACAACTGATAGGACAGCCTCCTCTGGCCAGCAGGCGCGCGCGCACACACGCACACTCACATGCACTAATTCGGCACAACGCTCGTGGCCCCTGTCGGCGCTTCTGCCTTCTTTCTTCTTCACCGTGCCCAGCTCGTCCTCTTGCGCCGCGGCGGCTTCCGGGCTTCTCGGAAATGGTCCTGCCAGGCTCCCTTGTTTTCGGGCGCTACGGCTTCTCGGGTATTTCGGGGCGTTTCGTCTGGCCCAGAATACAGCGTTGCCCTATTCCATTTTTTTTTTGCTCGCGTATCCTTCGCGCGTTATTGATATTGTTTCTGGTCCGAGGAGGGTCCGGCTGCGAGAGTCCCTTCCACAGCGGGGCGACCCGACTCCGTCCGACCGTCTGTCTCGTGGCCCCCACACCTGTCCCCCGGGGCGGTCGTGTTCCGCTGTGTTCGTCTTTGTCGCTTGGTGTTCCTCCTCGGACACGCGGCGCTGCCACGCGGGAAAGCACTTCAAGGCGCGCCGCACCTTGTTACTCTTGCAACGGAAAATTTCACCATAGTGCGTTGAATCGCGGAGCACACGGCTGGCTGAAACGCCCAGTGAATTTTATCGAAACAGCTCATTTGGGTTGGCTTACGCACATTTTTCGGAACAGTAGTCTGGCATACTCGGGATGGGTGCTATGCTGCAGGAAGTGCTTTCACTTGCGCGCGTCGAGTGCTTATTTAACGTCATAACTGGATGTCGAGTTCGATCCACGGTTCTAGCGTATGCTGCAAGCGTGGTGGTAGAATATTGCGCGTGCAACATGCGTTAATCCGCTTTAATAAGGCGCTCCTGTGTTGCATCCACGCGAGGAGGCAAAGGGAGTCAAGAAGTGAGTGGAAATTAACAATGTCCAAAGTCATGTTATGTAGTTCGTCGTTAGAACTACACGGGAGGAAGTTCGCGGCACATGCAGCGAGCACGTGCCGATTTATGTAAGCAGATAATCTTGTACGTGCTTTCGTAAAGTGTGTCAAACGCCTACTTCATCATCTCCCACGAGCCGAACGCTTGAATAATACCTACTGTGTGTTCTCTTTAAGCGCGATTAACGTTAAACGTCACGTGCCGTCTCTCGTTTCATTTCGCTTGCTTTGGACGGGCTCCTAACTAGAAAACGCTTTACCGATGAACCAGTTCTGTCGTTAAGAGGAAACTTTCGAAAGAGCGAGTTCTGAGCACGGACTCCGCGCGCACACACACACCAGATGTCCGGTGGCACCTGGTGGCTGTATCGAGAAAGGGAACCTCTCTCTCGGATGCGGACGAGCGCCGCACAGTGCAGACGCCCGGCCTCGTGTCCGGCCGGGCACATCTGCGTTTTGCGAAGGTCCACGGCAAAGGCCTCGCACCCACGGAAAGCAGCTGTATTGTTCGGAAGAAATAAAACGCATTGCAGCAATATCCGCCGAACAGCGTCTCTTTTGACACCGTGTAACTAAGTGTATATTTAATAAGGCACGAAAGGGATGGCTGCTCTTAGTTCTTTCTTCTTTCTTTATGCACCTCAGGTGGGGACAGCTACAAGGTAAAAAACAAAACTCAGAAAGGCACCTAACTCTGTCTGGGCCTTTGCATATGAAGACTTCCAAGTGTCGTCTCTTTGCAGTGTCTTTTTTTTTCCGAGTGTCTCTATCTTTGCTGCACAGTTCCTTACGTATCTCGCGAAATATATCCGTCCATAGCTCTTTTAAACGGTGTAAAGAAACATGTCCAGTTTTCAGTCTGTCTTGTCAATCCGTGAGAGGCAATTCGAAGCGACAGATTCTTCGCTGTGTGTTATATGTTCCCCCAACCGTATATATTATAATCAAACTTCCAGAGTTATTTACGCCGTAAGTAAAAAAAAAAAACAAGACAGAGGTGAAACATCGAACAGAAATCGGGCTCGATTGAAAATATGTCCCTTTCATTAATTAACACGGTAATTATGAAACTTTAGTAGCTTCTTGTGCTGTAATGGCCGCGAATTGAAACGGCCTTCGTTCTCGCCTGTTCAGTCGGCGTATCATAGAATCAAGGTGCAAGACAGCAGCTGGCTACAGTGTCAAAATATATGCGTTTGTTTTGAGCGAAGCTGTGCTTGTATTAAACTTCCCGAAAGGTTGGATACAATGGTGTTTAAATATACTATTTATTTATTTATTTATTTATGCATGCATGCATGCATGCATGTCTTCTTTGTGCTCTCCATAGCATACGGAGGATCCTCCAGTCAGTGCAGTTTTGATAATATCAATAACGCTATCGCAATACAATTTCTGGTGTAGCTAATGCACTTCGCTTTCACTGTCTTTTTCTTGCGGTCTAGCTTCAACGTCTTGATTTGCGTTGCATGTTTGATTAATATGTGGGGTTTAACGTCCCAAACCCACCATATGATTATGAGAGACGCCGTGGTGGAGGGCTCAGAAAATTTCGACCACCTGGGGTTGTTTAACGTGCACCCAAATCTGAGCAGACGAGCCTACAACATTTCGACCTCAATCAGAAACGCAGCCGCCGCAGCCGGTATTCGATACCGTGACCTGCGGGTCAGCAGCAGAGTATAGCCACTAGACCACCGTGGTGGGGCAATCGCGTGAAATTCAAATAGAATACAATTCGCCATGCCACGTGTTCCTCTTCATAGACTTCAACTCAAATATTTCGTGAAAAGGTTTGTTTAACGCACACATTTTTTTTTTCAATTTGGCATTTCAATTAGTTTGAAGGTCGCTCGTGTCGAACTTGATTTCGCGGCGCTGACTCTGAGAGTCTTGTCGAAACTGGTGGAACGTATTCAAAACGAGCAAACTATGAATGAGGTCGATATTTTGACTGTTCGAAATAAAGTTAGGCGTTAAAATCGATGACACAGTAAGAAAGTAGGCGGCATTACCATTGGTTACGAAAGCATTCGCTCGTCATTACAGAATTTCCGTTTATTCGTTTTTCAGTAGATCCTTAATGTAGGATGAAGAGAAGAACCTCATTAGGAGACAGGATCAAGCTGGGAAGAACAATGCTTGAATAATAATTATGCGAGTACTCTTTTCTCCGTGCTGGTTGTAGTGCTGGAGCGTTATATATATTCCCGCGGCGCCCACATTTGTGTCGAAGCAAAGCGCTTGAGGCCCATGCCTCTAGGTGCTTTTCAACGTAAGCTCCCAGGCGGTAGTAATTTCCGGAGCCCTCCACTACGGCGTCTCTGCATAAGCATATCATGTTTTTGTAGCGTAAAACTTCTTTATTAGATCCTTGGCCATTACGGTCCTTACACTGTGTCTCCCCTGAGGGAAATGGGTCTAGACAGTGCATATTCATTTTGATAAGGGAGATCGTTTTGTCACGCAGGTTCTACCAATGAGAAACTGCACAGAGAATGTCGCCACCTGTCTTCGTCAATGTTGCAACTCTCCTGTTCATATATATATATATATATATATATATATATATATATATATATATATATATATATATATTCATACGCACATCTTCCCCTGAACTCCTTTCATGTTTGAGTTGTAACTTCATCCATAATGCGACCCGCCCTCTATGAGGCTCATTAATGTATAGATCATATGTAGCTTAGCGGGAGCCCTCCGCGATTCGTATATGGCTGGAGAACTGTGTATCTTATTTTATCGCATACTAGCATTATCATTTCCTAGGAACAGCTGAAACGTCTATGTTCTCTTATAGCGGAAACAGTATAATTGCATCTGGTCCTAACTGTATGGACAGTTGATTTATTTGAGATGAGTCTCACATTTCAGCATTTATCGCCCTAATTCTTGCCGTCACTCGAATTGCGAGGGAGCTACACGCAAAACAAAAGCGTCGATCTTGATTAAAAATTTTGTGTGTCATGTTATACGTCCCGGATTCACATATGCATTGACATATGAACAGACACCTGTGTCCCTTTTGGGTAGACCACTCAGCACTTCACTAACCCCCCTCCCCCCCGCAAAAAAAAAAAGCAACCTGACTTCCCTTACTCGCAGTTAAACTACTCGCTTTCGGTAAGGGCCTCATTCGGTACTCTACTCCACTATGTGGGGTTTAACGTCTCAAAACCACCATATGATTATGGGAGACGCCGTAGTGGAGGGCTCCGGAAATTTCTACCACCTGGGGTTCTTTAACGTGCACCCAAATCTGAGCACACGGACCTACAACATTTCCGCCTCCATCAGAAATGCAGCCGCCGCAGCCGGGATTCCAACCCGCGACCTTCGGGTGAGCAGCCGAGTACCTTAGCCACTAGACCACCGCGGCGGGGCGTCATCCGGTATTTAACAAATTGGACTTGATTCAATTCAAGCATCCGGCAAGGCATTCAGCCGTTCACTCAAGAGCTTGTGCAGGAGTGAGCGCGACTGTTTGGTGACCATGTCAGATTGAAATTACATTAGGCCAGTGGCAATATAGCATTGCGAATTGAGAAGAAATGTGTCAAATTATTGTATTTTAAGCGTTAAGCAGAGTGCTGCGCGACATGCGCCTCTATAGGGAATGGCTTGCATCAGCGTTTCGAATGGACTCGTAGACTTGAGCAGACCGCGAAGTTGGTTACGATAGGGGCACTGTCATGAAACTGGCATATTCCCTTCCGTTCACCTCAGTTCGTCCTCATACACCCGAAAATCGCGCTGCGCCCGTGCTTCGGCTCGCAGGCAAGGCGTGCTGTTCAACGGCGCTAATGAGAGCGTCGCTGGCGGCCCTGAGGAGGCTCCGCGGGTGCCTTTTAACTTGCATGAGAGCGCACCGTTGGTGTCCGCATGACACGCTACGTTGAACCGCTCCAGAACCAGCGTCGCCAACGAGGCCTCTGTGCCTGCCTTCATTGGCTAGGCAGTCTAGCCTGCTGTGTAGCCTTCACCCGGCTTTCGACCAGTGATGCATCGCATGTCAGCATTGTGTGCCACCTTTGACGGCGGATATCAATTCAGGCTGCTTGACACCACTTTGAATTCTTCCTTTATTGTCGGGAGTGGTTTCTTTTTTATTGCATGCAACACCTGTGACTGCTATTTGCAGTGGAAAAGCCTTAGTTTGCTTTCGGACGTCGCTTGTTGGTCTCCTGTGCACATTCATGAATGGCGGGGATATCATGGTGAAGGATGCTTCTGGCGACATTGGCCGTCGTATCTGCTCATGAACGGAGGGTGAAAGTGCAAGTGTAGTAGGTAATTCAGACTCTACTTGTATACGTGCTAGCGAATTCCGTAAGCTGTGTGGGAGAAATGCTCCTATCGGCCTTCGTAGAGAAGCCGCTCCGCCCATTGTCCCGCGAAGTCAAGTGCAGACGCGGTGCATTCTTTCAACGAACCGGCGGAGTGAGAGGCCTGATAGCGTCAGCGCGCGTTCTGCTGCGCAGCGGGCACGTCCGGCGGTGTAAGGTGGCCAAGGCTGCCGGCCATTGCGCCTGCTCGTTGCCGTCGGAACCTGGACTTGTGGCGTTCGTGCTCCTGCAAGCAGTGGGCGACACTCGACGCTTTTCGGAGGGAAACCGGAGCGAGGCTGCTGCATGCCGGGCGCAGAACGTTAGGTTAGGCAGTGCTACGCGGCGCCTGGCCGACCCGGCGCCCGCTCGGCACGGCGGGAATCGGTTATTGATGAAAGGGCGTCGCTGCGATTACGTTCTAGTAAGGCCTTCTTCACCACGGGTGAACCGCGCGTGCTGCCCGAGAAACAGGGTCGTGCGAGCTGGTAGCTGCAACGGAGGCGTGATCGCTTATTAGGTTGCCCAGCGGAACGCCTCCTGTGGATCTCTTTCATGCTGTGTCGCCCGTTCGCGTATGCGTCGCCTCTCATGCCAGAAACTAAGTCGGGCCCACAGTGCTGCTTGTCGTACCATGAGCACGTAGGCTAAGAAAACAAAAGGAGGGAATTCGGTTTCGGGAAAGAGGGAAATGAAGCGTTTATTTGCGTACTCTGCCCCTTCGGTCCTCGCAAGGCTTAATTCGGTCGTTGCTATGGCCCTACATTTGGTTTGATTAGTTTTTGTTTTGTTTTTGTTGTACTGTAATCCCAGAATGGAACTCGTATTTCTACAGTAATCTGCTTGTTTGGTCTATTGAGCCGTATTCACAGAGGGGTATACACTGATATTTTCTGCATATTCGACTTACTTCATCTACTGCCTTGTTATACCCAGCCCGCAACTAAGGTTTTCCCCATATTTGACTTCTTTGTTCTATTCAGCTCCGTTTGCCCAGTAGGGCTCTCGTTTACTCCAGATAATCTTCTTTTTCTGGGTGCGTCAGAGCTTCAGGTACAGGATATCCCGCTTTAGTGCTTTAGAAACACCTTATAGCCTTGGCTGATATAATGATTTCACTCAAATTCATGCTCAAGATTAGAGAAACGGAGCCGGTAGAGACAAGCCCACGTAGTTTATTCATCACTTCATGCAAAATCGCTGCGGCGGCGCTGATCAGGGGTGACAGTTAAGACATCCGGCCCACTTATATTGAAATGCAGTCACATCTTTCGGTGACTTTCATGCCACTCCAAAGAGTTGATCGATGACGACGCGTTCTCTTTAGTGACCGTAACAACTCTTAGACACGATGTTCTTCGAAATCTTTTAAACCACCTTACTATCAGATATTTCTTTCTCAGAAACAAAGACTCTTGGACGATTGGACCACGCGTGGCGGGTATATAAAGCTAATGCGGGCAGTCCTACCATTCAAGAAATCGACTGAGAGCAACAGATTGTGTCCGCATCGCCGGTTCCTTTATTCACTTTTTTTTCTTCTAACCCTTCTTACCGTTGCCTATCGAGCAAACCAGACCTGTTCAACCCGTCCTGTCTTCGATTCTTCCTCCTCTTCTGCAGTGGTGGATCTAAGAAAGCTGGCGCGTGTTCCAGGCACTTCGACTTGTGAAGGCGCTCCTGTACACACATCACCTTGCGTGTTTGTGAAGTATCCAGCAGTGGCCTTATCATGCGACGTGCCACATTAAGTAGATTCGTCTGTCATATCCGGCTCGCTTTTGGGTGTAGGAAACACTTAGTGTAGGATGTTCCTGCTGGACGTCACGCGACGCGCATTGTGCAAATGCCCACTGCAAGACCATGGTTGAACGCCACTGGACGTGCACTTTCGGGGCCTTACAACAGCTGAGCGTGGTTCTACGGCCAAAGCACTTGGCTTACATGGTTATACACTCTAAGCCAAAACGGAGCAACAGGGGTATAGGGGTTGCTCCTTTCAGGGAGCAATTGCATTGCCACTCCCATTACTCTCCTAAAAGGAGTAACTGCAGAGGGAGGAACCGTTGCTCTCCTTTCAGTTCCTCCTTCGGGGGATGAACAGTTACTCCCTCCAGTTCCTCCCTGCAGACCAACAGTTACTCCCTCCAGTTGCTCCCTGCCGACCAACCATTACTCCCACCAGTTGCTCTTCTAAGAGCAACAGTTACTCTTTACCGTTCCTCCCACGTGTTCGCAGTTACTCTCTGAAAACCAACTGCACATGCTTCCAGTTACTCCTTGGGGAAATGAGTATTTATCTCGAGTATGCTTGTCACACGCTTAACACATGGCGAGAGCTCCTTGGAAGAGCACTGCTTGGGTGCTTCTAACACAAAAAGTGGACAATATTGAAAGGAAAATAAATGCTTTATTGTTCTTTTTATGAGGCGACATGTGACCACACGTAAAAGTAGACTTCGCCACACCACAGCCAGCACTAAACAAACACCATAATACATCAAAGGTTTTCTGCGTCATCCGTGGAAAAACAATCTTGAATTTCTAGCATAGGGCAGTCTGTGTCATCATTGGTGAGAGAAGGGCAACTTCTCCAATTCTGAAGAACTCAAGTTTCGCAGCTGGTGTTTCCATCAGGCTAGCGCAGCAGAACGTCACCGCAGGCATATGTGAAGCATCTCATTGCTGCAAGAAAAAAAATAGAAGTGTGAGGTTAAACATGCCAGAATCAATTCATAACAATTAGTCACACACACTGCAGCAGCGCTTACATTCTAGGATGTCTACTGCAAAACGAAATGTGAAAAAAAGGAAGGTTCGGCCAAACGTTACTTGGCAAGCCATATAAATGCTGATGTGGTAGACGCTCTTCACATGATGTCTCAGACAGCAATATTCTGGAAGAAAATGTGCAGCACCTCAACAAGGCATATTTGTAGCAGTTGAAGATATCCTTAGGTTCAGTTAACTTGTTTCCTATACACAGCTGAGTGACATTTCTATGAGCCCATTCACCAATGGGCATTCTAAATGAGGTCATGTGTGTGGCAAATAACACGTACTGTCCGCTCATGTTACAATACTTATTTAGCTCGTGCACATAGTTGCTCTCGATTCTTCTGTTTTATCATACGCTGCTGCGTCTTGAATTGTGCAATACCTGTAGGCACAAGCCAAGCATGCAAAGCCTGCTTAAAAGCAACCATTTGCAGAGGCTACATGATAATCTTCAGTATATTTCTTTGTACCTGATGCAAACGGCTGGACAAAACTATAGACAAATAAATGTAGACCGTGCTACCTTCAAAAAATGCTTTAAATTTAGAAAACTAGGGTGCATTTGTTCACTCGGTTGACGAGTCACAGCCACGAGATATGTAAACGAAGCAATATATCTTAAGGCATGCACAGATATTCTGATTCTTTGTTTGACAGTGTCACAGATAGCTTGCCAATACATATATATTTGAGAGCAACAAGATGTGAAGCTTTTATTAGTTCAACGTCTTGTTGGTTCACAGCCAAACAGGTTACTGCTTGTTAGACAAATTGGAATAAGCACACCATGGTTTCCAAAAAAAAAGCATTATTAGAAGTTAGCTCCCGGTGTGAATGTCTGCCTATTTATTTTGTACTGCCTTCTACATGTGCCACAAAGACATTTGTTGAGGATGTGCTACCAGTCAAGCCAAGATCGCATACTTGGTCAATGTGATGGAAATACAAACATTAGAAACACTGCCACCTCTAGTAAGAGCATAACACTTCAGTATCTTAGACTAGCAAAGAGGTGCAAAAGAAAGTTAAGCCCACTCTTGCGGAACTTTGAACGCGAATATTTCAGAGTGGGGGAGGTCAACATGCTGTGGCACTTTTAAACCCACGAAACATCTGCAGAAAACAGGGTAAAGGCAAGTCAAGAAACGCTGTTATGAAGGCCTGCGCATGGACAGCTCTGTGAATCTAGGCCCAAGTGTTATGCTTTGTGCAAGCCAAAATCCATGTAAATAGGGAAAGCATACTTTTAGGAGTACCAGCGTAAACAAATCTTGGCAGTTGGCTTTTTAGTACAAACAGCAATCCCTGCAATGAAAACATAAACATTTTATCTTAATGGTAACAGTGTGAGCACACACACGGGCCAGCGGAGCCATGTCGAATTGTCAGTGCCAGTGTAACCATGTGGCATAATGAACTATTCTCTGGCCAACACATGAACAGTTTGCCCCTAAAAAGCGATGCTTTCATATACGTAGTACAAAAAGTCTGCACTTACCAAAATTCACTTGCTTTCTGTACTTTAGCATCGTTGGGAGCATCTTTATCTGCAGTATAACCAAATTTGTGTCATATCCCTGAAAAAAAAGTAAAAGACATGCATCAAATATTGTTTCATTTGGTAGCAGTGAAGTCAGGTTAAGAACAGCCAAGTGGGAATCAGCCTAATCATGTGCATGCGGCAAATCCCAAACGGCGTTATTGAGGTTGTCGAAATTTTTGTCGATTGGTATTAACGTCGATATGTGACTTCAACGGCATGCCAAGTTTTCACAGCGCATAAAGATTTCATGATGCAGAATAATGACAGCGCTAACGAGAACATACAGCATTTATGATTGTCTTTTACAATATTCAGTTTTGCTAAGGTTTTGCATCACTAAAGAAATCTGAAAGATTTGGGTCATTCGTCCTCCAATTGTTCTGCCAATATGTAAACTGCTCGCTTGATGGTGCGCTTATAAAATAGTACGTTCAGCGCAGAGGTGAAGTAAGTGACGCAGTGATGGGGGCAGATTTTTTTTTTTTTTAGGCGTGCGGGGAGGGGGGGGGGGGGGTCCGCTTGTCTGAATAGGCCGAGCAAGCGAATATGGTCGTCAATTTGGGCTCCCTACGCCCGGCCTAAAAAAATTCTGTGCGCAACCGCCTGGCTATGCCAGTGAAGCGATGCGACAATGATTTGTTCACTTACTGATTTACATACACTTTACATCTCTAAAAAATGCGGCCCAAGGCCCCAACACTCAGCCGTTAACATTACATAAAGCCAATGGTAGAAAAGTGCCAGTATGAATGCAGCTACAACCCCGCCCCAATGTTTTTTCAAGCGAGGTAGTGTTGCGGAAATGAACTTTTAACTGCAAAAGTACACTGGCACTGCAGTGGTGACAGGGGAAGCAAGAGGGTATGCAGGCCGCGTAATAGAGGTAATTTAGTCCGATACGGCTAGCAATGGATACGGTGAATAAGAGCAAATCATTTCTCTTTCAATAGCGCAACCACTCAACAATGTATTGTAAGAGCATTAAATGTTGCTGGAAATGCCACTCACCTGCACGCTGATGCATGCTCAGTCCTTTGTCCGACGAGCGAACAGGCTTGCAGATAGCTGAAGACGTGTTTACGATGTGTTTGTTCCACCCAGCAGCAAAATCCACAACTACTTCGCGCTCCATAAAGATAAATATACACTAACCTTCATCACGAATAAGTAGAAACGCAAATCTGCGACACACACACACGATCAAAACATAGCTCACAAGCTCGGACGTCCATGTGCTCGCCAACCACTGACCATATGAAAATGAGTAAGTAGTGCAAACGCGAACCTAGTTGCGCCGAAAAAAAAAAAAAACGTCGAGCAGTGGCAGCGCAGGCGTCAGCGCCATAATTTCAGTGTGTTCTCCTAATACAATTATAAAAAAAAACTGAGGTACACTAAAACTCATAAATAAATATAAAAAGTTGAGTGTAATTTTTATTTAGTGCTAGTCAACATAAACACTGAATAAAAATTACTTTGTAACTTACATCGTTTGCTACACTAGCGCCACACTTGTCGTGCGGGCGCAGAGGGCGCAGATTTGTCATTCTGCCCTCAAACTACACGGTGAAGCGTGACTAAGTGTATGGCTGATGAGAAGCCGTCAAGGTCCGCTTTTTTTTTTTTTCTTCTTCTCCGATATATCTTGGGGGCTCCTTATGCACGTGTTTCGGTGCTTGATTGACTTTGACGCCCTTACTTCGCGGACGAACGGCGTGTCTAGGCTTTTTTTATCGTTGTTTTGCACGTGTTTCGGCGTTCGGTCCGCTTTGACCTGCCAACTCTCCATTCTGCTGCTGCGTGTGTTAGGTATTTGCCGTACTGTATTCTCAGGCCTTCTGTGTTCAGCCAGCGCTGCTATCTTATTATCTACGGATGCTAAAATAAATCACTATTTTGGTTTGGTGAAGTTTGGCACACAGAACAAACAATAATCTGGCCCATGAATATCAATGTGGGCGGCATGCATATTTGTGTGCGGTGTCCTGCCGGGGAGTAACCGTTGCGTGACGAGAGCATTTACAGCGGTTCCTCCTTCCGTTGCTCCCTTACAAACTTAAGATGAATACAGTTGCTCCCCCATTCTCGAACAAGTCGGCCATCTTGTTCCGCTTGGTCTTTTCGGAGAGTAACAGTCGGTCTGAAGGAGTTAAAACAGCCGTTGCTCCCATTTTGGCCATTTTTGGCTTAGAGTGTATGCGCGTCTGACAGATTGCTGTAGCCCGATGGAGGCGGAAATGTTGAAGGCCCGGGTGCTCAGATTGGGGTGCACGTTAAAGAACCCCAGGTGGTCGAAATTTCTGGAGCCCTCCACTACGGCGTCTCTCATAATCATATGGTAGTTTTGGGGTGTTAATTGCCACAAATAAATCAATCAATCAGATTGCTGTAGCCCATGGTAACCTGACTGTAAGCGTACGACGAGTCCATAATTGCGCAAAAAGCATCGCCTCGTGCTACTGACACGTCAACGTTCGCCACAGTTTCTCTGAACCAGGTGTATATGATGGCATTGTAATACGAGCTACTAAATTAGGCCGCGAAAAATCATAATGTAGAATTGTTGGGGTTTATTGTCCCAAAATCACTATGGGAGCGAAGCCGTAAAGGAGGCCTGCGGAAATTTCGATCACTTGGGGTTCTTGAATGCGCACATAAATCTACTCATATTCATGTGCGTGGGCCTTAAGCATTTTTTCTTCCATAGAGAATGTGGCCGCCGTGGCCGGGATTCGGTCTGGCTACCTACGGGTCAGCAGTCAGCCCCATAACCACTAGACGACCATGGCGGGTACCGCAAAAAGCCAAGCACAGTGCACAGTCCTAAGTAAATTTTATACGTGACGATAAAGTTGCTGCCATGCACGTGTAGGTGAAAAGCTTTCTTTCAAAAATAAATAAATAGCTGATTTGTGTACATAGATTGTAGCTTCGCACGAAGTGAACAATGCGTTCACTCATAATACACAATGTGCACTTATATCCCCACGCTTCTATAGAGACTCAGGTTAAGTATACTTGCTTTCGCGAGACTTTCTTAGGTGGAGGCGGCTTGTTGCAATAGCTGCGGCAATGATTCTCGAAAATGCATTGCCCTGGAACGTTGGTTCGTCGGACGCACCGAGGAGACGGGCAGTAATTTTGTCCAGACATCGTGCGGTAAATATTTATCTAAAAGAAGAGGTAAAAACACTTGCGAATAAAAATGGTCGTTTAAATCAGTCACTGTTCGGTATCCCGTATCGATGCAAACCGGATCGTGATAGTACCGTGCACCTTTCACGGACTCAACTTCAACGCTTATACTATGCACTCATTCTTTCCTGACAGAGCACTTACCATGGCCAAAGACGTATGTTGTAGAAGTAGTGGAGGACTCCGGAAATTTCGATCACCTGGGGTTCTTTAACGTGCACCCAAATCTGAGCACACGGGCCTGCAACATTTCCGCCTCCATCGGAAATGCAGCCGCCGCAGCCGGGATTCGAACCCGCGACCTGCGGGTCAGCAGCCGAGTACCTTAGCCACTAGACCACCACGGCGGGGCTTTCGAGTTCACGTAATCAGTTATATTTCGAGAGCCACCGTTCACCTGGCTCCATCGGCGTCTCTCGTCTTTGAGCGGTCGCAGCGCGACCACGCCGCGTCCTTGAGCAGCGCTTCGAGGCCGACGTTACCCAACCATCGCGCTGGACGAGTACGCACGCTTCTCTTTGCGAACAAACGAGAAAAAGAAGATGTACCGAGAGCGGCGTTTGGGTTGTGTCATATATGGCACATCCTTCAGTCAGCTTCAGTCGGATATTACGTTCGCCGCATGCTGCTGTTCGATCTTCTTAATTGTGGATATGTAAGCTGCGTAGCTGTGTGTTTGTCACTAACATGCGGATTCATACGCTACTGCTACGCTGAGAGCAGGCAACGGCTAAATTTTTGTACACTGTACTATAATTACCGAAAACGCCCGATTAATACCAATTTCTAAGACATGCATATAGCTTTTTAATAGTTTTTTTGTTTTACGATAGGGATTTTTTTTATAAAACTCGCATGACATGCATGCGTGTCGATGTTGCGCACGAACACTATGTTGAGATGTAAATACTTTGCCGCCAGTAAACCGGTATCGAAGTGACTAATTGATTATAACCCTTTAATTGCAGTTCACCGAACCTTCTCTATTGCACTCTACCGTACTATCGCTTTTGTTTCTTTCCTGGTACAAGCCTCAGTTCCTGTAATGCACCTTTATCTCACGCCTGCAAAGAATCCTCTTTCATCATCCTCTTACCTGCAGTTTTCCCATTGATATTCTGAGCGTCTCTCGCTTGTGTCAACCTCTGACCACTTAATGCCACGTTAAAATCGAGAGCCTCCAAAAGTAGTGCTCCTTTCACTGTCCCTGCTGGGTCAATAGGCTGGTATTTCCTAACGTGTTGTGTACTTTCCGAACAATTATTGCAGCAAACGCATGACTGATCTTCTTTCGATTCCTTCCGATGTGTGCTTGTGGTAGCGAGCTCGGCCCTGCAAGCTCAGGGCAGCGCCTTTTTGTGTCGCTTTTCTGTCCCTTCCTTTCTTTCGCACTGTTCCAAATATACTGTGTGGAAGCAGCTCGGGAACGGGACGAGTATATAGAAGTAATACACGACACGAGCGCTGCACGTGTTACCTCTAATTGTCCCGTTCGTGCACTGTTTCCACTTAGTATCATGAACCAACTGGCCCTTCAAGACACCCTTCTTCAAATATGATGCGCCGCCAAGCCTTCACTTCTCATATCCTGCAAGATAGACTTCGATCGCATCACATTTTGAAGCTTTCGACGAGTGCTCTCTGACAGGCGATAAAGTATGACCTCGCCGTGTACGCGCACGTGCACTTGCTCGATTTTCCCTTTCATATAGAAACGAGGGAACAGGTATCTCGATTTTTTTTACTTTTTTTTCACATCTATCTCGTACCCCTAAATATATCCTTTATGCTATATTACGAATGCGGCCGTGGTATAGAGATATCAAGCTGATGTTTTTAGGGGCGAAGGCATGGCTTGTGCGTCCCCGGTCGTCGTAGTGCGCAACCTGTGGCACATGCCCTAATACCAGTGGCACATACGTGCCCTCGGGCACATGTACACATGTCCACATGTTACGAAAAACGTAGCACGGCGTCGTTATCATGCTCTCGGTGTTAACAAAGCGCTGAGAGCAGAAATGTGGTACATACTCTCGTTTAGTCCTTGGATTGTCCGCTTGATGGCGGCACGTGTGTATGATGAATATGTGATAAAAAGAACCGATATGGTGGTACTTGAATTCTTCACTAGTGTTATGTCCGGCGTTGTCGTCGGCCCATAGACGTACGCGTTGGTCGCGGTAGTCCAAAAAGCTCAGACAGCCTCGAACGGTTAAAAACAAGTTTATCCCTATTCGGATGGAGGCGGCGGCCGAACTGCCGGGGGAAACGACGGTGGCTCGTTTGCGCCGAGCGGGGGAAGGGGAGGAGTCAACATCTGGAAGCAGTTTCAGCAACCGGTCCTTCACGGGTTCGCTCGTGACGCAGGGGTGCTTGGAACACAACAACTAGATAGACGGATAGACGCATGGACGGACAGACAGGCAAGCAGATTGACAGACAGACAGACAGACAGACAGACAGACAGACAGACAGACAGACAGACAGACAGACAGACAGACAGACAGACAGACAGACAGACAGACAGACAGGCAGACACATGGACGGATGGAAGAATGAACGCACGCACAGACGGACGCACGGACACAGGCACGAACGGGTGCACGTACGGATGGACTGACGCACGCACGGACGGACGGATGCATGGACGGAATCACGGGCTGATTGACGGACGCTTCGCCCCACTCATAATCATTCATTTCGTGGATATGCTGTGATTTTTCTTACGCTTTGACCCTATACATTTTAATTACAAAAACTAATTTGGTGTTTTCTATCACAGAATTATGATAGGATTATGCGGCAATCGATTGTAGGGACTCCTGATTTTTTTTTGACTCCCGTTTCTTCAGCATATACTCCCAAATCAAAGTACACTGGCATTTTCATCTTTGTATTCTTCGCAAATTTCGCCTTCAGGAAAGGTGAAAGAGAACGAAATATTTATTTCTGGCAGGCCTGGTTGCTTGTAGCTGGACCTTCTAGTCCGGAAGACTAGTGGCTCTTGCTCCTGTCCGTACTTGGTTCACCGGGGTTTGTTGCTGGCTGGGGCAGAGCTGGACAGCGTCGTCTTTCACCCGAATATTGTGTTGTAGATTATGTTTGGATGATATTTTCACGAGAATTCAGAAGTGCAGGGGTCTTTCGATTAACCAAGATGTAGCCAGCTCTCGAGAAGCGCTGAAGTCTGTCGCGGCTGGTTCTCGTGAGAAGAAGCACGTGATCTTGTTTTCTTTTTTAGGGTGAGAGCCGCTCTTATTTCAACCCATAACACGCAGGTGGCATTATCCCCCCCCCCCCCTTCCAAAAAAAAGCAAAAGTGCGGCCATATCCACGAAGTTAATGATGATGAGTGGGCGAAGCTCCGGAGGTAAGCCTGGTAAACCATGAATCCTCCGTACATTTTGCCCACTCGATTTTATTGCAACGCTCCTCCTAGCGTACGTTGCCGCACTAAATTGAACGATTGCCTTCCACCAATGACATGCGCCATATGTGACATCATTCCTATTTTATAACATCTCGCATATTTCATCATCAACTACAAGTACCGCCATCTAGTGAACACTGCAAGAACTAAATGAGAGGTGGCTACATACAGGCGACGGTACCGCCATCTAATGAACACTGCAAGAACTAAACGAGAGGTAGCTACATACAGGGGACGCACAGCCCACTCCTTGAGGAGCTTCGCCCCTAAAAAAGACAAAAAGAAAAAGAGAACAAGACATAACATCGTTCGATGCTATAACATAGGTGCGTGAAGAAAAAAGGGGAGGGGGAATAAAAAACCCACATAAAGGAAAAGTAGAAAATAAAAAAGTGACAATAAGAAAAAAGTCAATTATGAACAAGCAAGTTCCCAAAAATAAATAAAAAACACAAACATCGACGAATGATGAAAAAAGGTTAAGAACTTGCAATGAACGGTTTCATGCGCACAACATAAACTATACGTCCGCAGGCTCGGTCGTGCCCTGGGCCGTGCCTGCGGTGTTGAGTCCGGGACCACTTCGTAGTTCTCGTCACTGACGAGGCGTAGCACTTTGTACGGGCCGAGATACCAGCTAAGTAACTTTTCACTGAGGCCTCAGCGGCGAACGGGCGTCCACACCTAAACTTGGTCTCCTGGGTTGTGAACCGCTTCCCTGTGGCGGGTATTTTAGCGTCGGGCAGCTGCCTGCTGCAGCTGGCCGATGTGCAGTCGTGCAAGCTTTCGAGCTTCTTCGGCACCTTCTGCGAATTCCTCGGCGTCACTTGCCAACTCCTCGTCGTCTTGACATGGTATAGCATGGAGTTGAGCATGGTCTGCACTTCGCGGCCGTATAGAAGCCGAAATGGCGTGAATCACGTGGTCTCTTTCACGGCGGTGATATACGCGAAGGTCACGTATAAGGCAAGATCCTGGCTCATGGATGTTTTGTGCTGTACGTCGATGTACATTGCGATCATGCCTACGAGCGTCTTATTCAGCCGCTCGGTAAGCCCGTTGCTTTGTTGATGGTACGTGGTGGTCTTTGGGTGCCTTGTGTTACTTAGCTTAGTTCAAAAACTTCGTCTATAAGCTGTGCCATGAATGCTGTGCCTCTGTCCGATATTATGCTAGAAGGTGCACCGTGATGCAACACGGTGTGGCACATGAAAAATTGCGCTACCTCAGAGGCCATGGCTTGTGGGATCACCTGTGTCTCCGCGTATATCGTGTTAAATAGTCGGTTGCTACGATCACCCATTTGTTGCCGTAAGCAGACAGGGCAAATGGTCCGAGAATATCCATGCCGACTTGGTGCCGAGTTGGTGCTTCAATTGGCTGAAATAAGCCAGCCGGCTTAACAGATAGTTGCTTTCGGCGCTGGCGTTCCCGACAGCCTTTGACGTACTGTTTTTTTTTTTTTTCGGCAAGAGCCGTAAGTCCGGGCCAATAGTAGTTCTCGCTCACTCTGGCAAGTGTTCGCGAGTGGCCTGACGTGGGTTCTTCATCGCAAGTGAAAAAGACGTCCTCTCGCATGTCCCGAGGAACCACCAGGAGCTAAGCGCGGTCGTTCGAACGGGCATTGTTCTTGTATAGCGCGCTGTCTCGCAGGCAAAACGACCTCAACCAGCGAAACAGATAACGTGGTATGGTTGTGTCGTGGCCCTCTAAATGATCGATGATTGGTCGAATTTCTTCGTCATCACGCTGTTGTCGGCTCAAGTCCGACGAGCTAATGGCTTCCAAGAAGCCGTCGGCGTCCTGTGCTCTCTGACTGACGAGATGAAGGGGTGCGCGCGACACTGTGTCAGTGTTTTCATGCTTACGGTTGGACTTATAAACGATGATCAAGTCAAATTGTCACAGCCGCAAGCTCCACCGTGCTAGTCGTCTCGAAGGGTTTCGCATGTTTGCCAATCAACAGAGGGCATGGTGGTTCGTCACTATGTTGAAGGGACCACCATAAAGGTACGGGCGAAACTTGGTGATTTCCCACACTACTGACAAACACTCTTTCTCCCTAGTAGAATAATTCGCCTCGGCACGGGAGAGAGAGCGGCTGGCGTAGGCTACTACACTTTTGATGTCATTTTGACGCTGAACGAGCACTACACCGAGACCAATGCTACTGGCGTCAATATGCACCTCCGTGTCATTGGGATTATCTCGGCACGCCAAGACCAAATGAGGCAAGGTGGCAGTGAGGGAATAGAATTTACACCGTGGGCTGTACGTCAAAGGATCTATCTGGGACAACACAAAAGGTGACTGACGTACACTCTAAGAAGTAAAAGAGGAAAAGGGGTATCGAGGTTGCTGCTTTGGAGGAGTAACTGACCTGCCAACCCCATTTTTTTCTTTTGGAAGTAAGTGCGAAGTTACTCCCCTCCCCCTCTCGCCGTTACTCCTCAAGAGAGCAACAGTTTTTTTTTTTTTTTGCAAAAGAAAAATGAGATTTTGGTTGATATAACCAGCATTTTCAAGTGTCTGCAGACATGCAATTAACTGTGCAATGGATAAGCAAAAGCACATTCAAAAATTTATTGCAGAAAATTTATAGCAAACACACAGAATTCGAACTCATCAGCACCCAGTCAACCTGCGCATACACTATTCACTACACCACACCAGGCTACGGAACCGTCTTGAAGGGAACAGGTTTATGTAGGCACCGATGGTAAGTGAGTCTGAAAAGAGAGGAAAGGAGATAAAAGTGAGCCCCGTAAGTGTCTGCATCATAGTGCTACACCTCGACAGGGACTCAAGAGGGATGGGGGTAAGGAGGGATTAATAGGGATAGAGAGGATTAAAAGAGATAGGAAAAGAGATAGGTACAGGGACAGAGAAACCCACATACAGAATTAAAGACAAGATAATAAAGATGGACACTGTCCCAGGAGTCTGAGGACGGGGATCCACTCAGCGAGAGCTTCACGGCGTCAGGAGATGGCGGTAGGCGAGCCGGTCGGCCAGAGCTGCGCTGTCGTCGGAGATCGCGGGGCGCAACTGGTCGGCATGAAATCCAGCGAGCGAGTCGGTTTGCTACGGCACAAACATCCCTGCAGTTAGTAAAAAAAAAAAGAGGGGGGGGGCGCTTTTTTCTACAAGGAGGAAAGAGCCCTTCTTGCCGTGCCGCGCGCAAACTTTCGCACACATTTCGTCTTTGGGGAGAGCAAAGCGCCCTTTCCAAGATAAAAGAGCAGGTACTCCGCAAAACTATTTAGAATGTTGATGGTGCGTGTAGCATATACTTTCTCAAATCTGAAACGTCTCCTGCGAATAGTTTTTCAAGCATTAGTCATGGCAATGTGATCAATTTAAAGCGTTTCTGTCTTACTGCGCAGATGAAAATGGAAATATGCTGGCACGTGCATTCGTCGTCCTCCTAATTGGCTTCGACCATGCAAAACTATAGCCCCTCTTCTTTTGCTGCTTCTAATTCAGCACGAAACGCTTATTCGATCACTTGTTCGGGCTTTCAGACAGGGTAGACGAAGTATAAAAAATGAGTATTGTATACGACGCAATAGACGAAAAAAAGAGACATTGAATTATAATATAGTGAAAATCACGCGTTCACTACACAACTCAAAAAAGTAAACTTAAAAAACTTAGGGATCCTGTAGCGGCCCTCTTATAGACTAACAGTATTAATGAATGAATGAATGAATGAATGAATAAATGAATGAATGGATGAATGAATGAATTATACGTGGTATCGCGAGTAATAGACTCACTGATTTTGTGCACCTATTCGGTGACTTCTTACTCCGAGGGAAGACTCGTGTCACGAGTGAGGCAGTCCCCAGGTGGTCGAAATTTCCGGAGCCCTCTACTACGGCGTCTCTCACAATCAGTTGGTGGTTTAGGGACGTTACACCCCACATATTAATCAAACGAGTGAGGCAGCGTATCGGAGAGGCTCACGTTTTACTATAAAGTATAGCAAGCTGACGTCACTGCCCCTCCTCGGTGGCTTTGTGGCTAAGGTACTCGGCTGCTGACCCGCAGGTCGCGAGGTCGAATCCCGGCTGCGGCGGCTGCATTTTCGATGGAGGCGAAAATCTTGTAGGCCCATGTGCTCAGATTTGGGTGCATGTTAAAGAACCCCAGGTGGTCGAAGTTTCAAGGGTCCTCCACTACGACGCCTCTCATAATCATATGGTGGTTTTGGAACGTTAAACCGCCATATCAATCATTAGGCTGAGATCATTGGCCTACATTTAAAAAATCGTAATCGTTTAAATTTAAATACTGTCAACTTGTAATGGTGAACAGGTTCAATGCCTAAACAGTCTGTTGAGCCAACTTGGGGCCAAACAAGCAAACAACTATAAAATGGCAATAGCAAGCAGCACGGACATTTTAAATTCGAGCTCGAGATGTGCAAGCGTCTGCCTCTTCTGTGTGCACACCTGGAACGCCGGATATTCCAGAATAATTGCGGATGCTCAGGTGTACGTTCGAGATTCTGTACAGCACGGGCGCAAATAATTGTCGCGCGAATAATCTGATGAGTCAATACTCTGTCCTAGTTGAACCGGCAATAATATTCGAGAAATTTCGATAACCGTATGCATGCCTTCCATCGAGCAATAAATTGGTAACAGCGATAATCTGATAAGTAGTGTCCACCTTCAAAGCAAACAAAAAAAACGCACACACACACGGGATGATGCGCATTTGGCTATGTCACACGAGAATAATATATACGTTGCCAGTGCTATATCGTTGTGCCAGTCAACACTAAAGGTTGGCTTTCATAAAAAAAAAAACATAGGTTGCGAAAACTATATGGTGAGGGTGTAAGCCGATGTGCATGCGTGCCATAGGGCGAAATAACAATATCATCATCGCCTTATTACTCCGCCGCCGGCTTCTTGGCCAATCCCCCTTAGTGGGTGAGAGCCACAAAAGAAAGGATCAAGCAAACAGGCAAGCAAGCGATGGCTGCTAGTGAGCCAAGTGCCAACTCGCTCGACGTGTGGGCGCGACTCGAAGATGGCATTGGGATCGAGGAGGGTACAGTCCACATATACACACCTCCTCTTCAGGTGAGCGCCCAGTCTCGCTCACCCAACAGCGACTGCATGCCGTTTACTCCGCACTTGTTGTGCATACGCGGGTAGCGATACGCATAGCATCGCATTCGTTTGCCATGTTTGAAGGGTTCGGGGTGAGAACACTCGGGCGATGCTTTGTGATAGGTGATTGCTCCGGTGAATTCTCGATAATTCACACAGCCAAGCAAGGCAGCTGACTTTTTTTTTCTCGTAAATATTGAGTAAGCCTTACAGAAAACGAGCTAATCTATCGACATATCAGCTGCATATCCAGGGCAGCAAAGGTATATAATTTAATTATTGTGCGGACGGTGTATTCTAAGAGGTAGATTATTTAGTAGTCGCCTTATTGATATGCCATTATGCGCCGATACCTGATGAGGCAAAATTGATAAAGCTTAGCGCGAGTGGCTGCAGCGATTATTTTCCCGTCGACGTCTGTGTGTAAGGAGGAATGACGAACATGCGTGGATAGGCATGCGCATGTTTAGTGCACTGATGTGCGACCGTGCAGCTATTCGCTCGGCAAAGTGATCGTTTATTCGCATGATTATTGTAGATTGTTTCCTTTTTCACGGTAAATATCATTTTTCCGTTAGCCGTTTTACATCGTTTCTGAAGGACTGGTATCTGCGCAGCGAGTATTGTACCTAATGTTACGCCACGAACACTTCTCGACGTTTCACCGCTCGCCGTGTGTCTAGACGCAACCGTGCAAAGCGAGCGTTGAAGAATCTTCGCGTTCAGCATGCACAAAGTTCAAAAACAGCTGTGCGCGTCGCAGCGGATCCCAATCCGTCTTCGCTACCCGCGCCTTGCGAAGTACTGGTTCCTCCTGCCCGTCTTCGTGGGCGTGGTCCTGCTGGCGTTCGTCTCCATGATGCTGTTCACGCCCGCACTGCAACCCGTCGACGGCCGTCCACGAGACGTGTTCGTCGGCGAGTCGTGGTTCACGCAGGGGGTCGACACGTCGGACGCCGGCGGGGCAGCCAACGAGACATGGGACGCTGTTGGTGCAGCCAACGCGACGGCTGTCGCCGTCGAGGACAGCTTCGCCGTTGATTTAGAGGAGCTCCTGATGACTGTGCCCGTTGAACTGGAGCCGCAACACTTCTGGGCCAACATCAGCGAGGACCAAGTGACGACCGAGTTGCCACGCACGTGACGTGCACGTGGGGTTAAGAAGTTTAGGGTGCTTCCCATATTCAAGTCGTCTATCGCTTTAAGAAGGCTCATTAAAGGTTGCCAGGAGACGGCATTACTTCTTTCTTAATGTATTGTAAATTTCAACCATTCATAAACGCTTCAATATTCTAAACAAAGGTTCTCGAAGGTATGCTGCGGCAGTGGCAAGAGAGCGCCGACATCTCCAGTATGTAGTTTTCTTTTTCTAGGTATCACAAATGGTGCGACTGAATAGTTTACATTATGGTTTTTGGACACGAAGTCTGTCAATATTGCCATTCTTCTTTGGTATGCATGTATGATTTTTTTAACGGACGCCCTCAACATATTAGGGCGTCCGCTAAGCAATTCTAGTGCCGAAAGTCAGCTCCTGCATTTTATCAATTGCACCAAAAACTTCGCAAGCGAATCAGTGGATAGGTTTTAACCTTTTTTGTGTGGATTATAGTTAATTGATTTGTTAATTTATTTATTATCGACGCGTTGTTTTGAAACTCATCTGAAAATCTGTGGTTGGATAACACTGCGTGCATACCAAGTGCGGAATCAGTGGCCGAAGACACTTCATTGCCGTTGTTTCCTGCAGCCTGAAGATGTTTTCTGTCGTGCAACATCGCTTCGCACCGATACACTTGAAATGTCTTTGTTACTTTTTTTTCTGGCCCCTATTAACCAAAAACACACTTACGTTGAAAGTGTTCGTCGTATACAGTTAGCAGCCATCCTTGAAATATAACATTAGTAAAGTGAAGTTTTCTATACTGCACACATGCTGTCAGAGAGCGTGTTCACGTCGTTTTGATGTTTTTTCTTTGTTTCTTTTTCTTTACGCGTCCCATCTACCATATAATTACTTTAACTCTTAAACAGTTATGCCCTAAGCTACGAAGCTATACAGCCACTGACAATAAGAATAATAATTATTCCTGTTGTTTTAAATCTCAAACCCACGATATGATATATTGAGGAACGCCGGGAGGTTCCAGATTGATTTCGGCCACCTGGGGTTTTATAAAGGGTACTTAAGTCTAAGCGCAGGGATGGTCTTTCTTTCGCTCCAATCGAAATGTGCCACCATGGCTAGGAGTCGAACCCACATACAGCTACCTGGTCACATCAACCGCAATATCTGCAAGTGGTACCAGCCACGCCTTCCTGCTATGGCAACACCGTCGTGGGCACGAGCGAGATGAAATTGTGTAGCTAGCGGAACAATCCGTGATGTTTAGACCCCAGCGGCAAGCTGATGTATTGATCGGTCGGAATTGGGAGGATCGCGTTCGGGTTTTGTTCTCTTGGTGACGTACTGTGGAATTGTAGAAGTCTGTCCTTGACGGGGCAGCGTGCGTGCGTTGCTCTGACTGAGTCGATGAAACGCTAACGGCCGTGGTGGAATCGACCGACCCGCTTTACAGTTTCGATCGGCGGCGAAGAGCAGCAACAGCTGCTTCGTGCTCGATCTTTTCTCGCAGGTTCAGATTCGAGCGGCAGTACAGTTTTGACAGAGACGAGCGAGAACCCCGCAACACATCGGCATTTTTTCGGTGGTTGTCATTATGTTTATGAGCTTAGAAATTATGTCTTAAACACACACACACACGCACACACACACACACACACACACACACACACGCACACACACACTGCGTGTAGCTGAATAGCGCGTGCGTGCGCGCTTTTGTGTGTGTGTGTGCGTGCGTGCTTGCATGCGTGTGTGACTATATCAGTCAATAGCGTGTAACTAAACAGCGTACGACTTCTGGTCGGCTCAACCTGCTCATTTCATTGTTCACGTGTGCTTTAAGAAGTAAGGAAGGAAGGAAAGTAGGAGGAAAAGAACGGCAATGAGGTAATATCACATGAGGAAAGTGAATGCGAGGAAGAAACCAGTCTCTCGCCTGAAACGCGGAGTTCTTTATGAGCTCTATCAACCATATGGGCTTAGAATTTTATGTAATATAATGATTGTTTGGGTTTAACGGATCAAAACCATGACATGATTACGAGGGGGGCAATAGTGGAGGGCTCCGGAAATTTCGACCATCTGGTGTTTTCAACACAGACCTGAATCAAAGCACAAGGGCCTCTAGCATTTTCGTCTGCATCGGAAATGCGGCCGCCATAGTTGAGATTTGACTCCGAGACCTGTAAGTCAGCAAACGAGCAATATAACCACTAAAGCAACGTAGCGGGTGCACTTGAAATGTTTGTGGCTATTGCTTCCGTATACTGCATGTCCGCTGGAAAGCTAGGAAATATCTGTCGCGCCGTGCCTCAACTAAGAGGGCGCGGTTAACGAAGGAGACTGAACTGTCTCATTATCCGTTATTAATATAAGTAACGAAGTTGCGCACGACAGAAATCAAGGATTGTGATGTAATTTCGCTCTCGTATACGCGATGAGAAATGCACCATGTGTTATTGCCGCCGTATATTATGCACCTCCAAAATTCTTCACTCAGTGCTCATTAATGTAGTGGTTGACCCCATTTGTCGAGGCACTTGCTGCTGCTTAACACATTTTGAATAAACTTGGCATTCTTAATAAATTCTAAAAAAATATATATTTGCTGTTGGTGTAGGAGCCCGACCGCTGGTCTCCCTCATCGTGCCTTCACGGTGCTCCATTAATTTAGCGACGGTGGCGGCTGTCACTCATTCGATTGCTCGTTACTCTTACAAAAGTACACAGCAGTTGAAGTGGTCCTGGCCTCGTTTTCCAGGACCATTCGTTAGAGCGGGGACGAATGTTGAACCACATGCGGCTGGGGCACCGCGGACAGAATAAGGCGCGTTCCGTGACAGTTTATGCCATGTACTTGTTTGCGTAGAAACTGCATTCGTCAGAATGTTACATCCACCTCATCGCCAAAGCGAACTTGGGAAGTAATTGTTATGGTAGAAACCACTACATTTGTAGACGTGGAATTCCTGACCACAAGTGAGTAACACGCCGGCATGACGCGCGTGCGCACTATGTCCAGGGGGAGCTGTATTTTCATCACAACCTTTTCTCTCTCTCCGCTGTGCGGGAGCCCCATCGGCTGAGTCTTTGGAACTTGTGCTTGTGTGGCGACCCACTTTCGGCCGTAATGGATTTTTCGCCCTCGCTCCGCGCATTCAGCAGCGCCTGCGCGTGCAGGGCACGTGGTAGTGCAGAATGGCGTACACCTGCGCTAGCGTTTCGCGGGAGCTGCTTTGGAGCCATTCGGCGTCTATGCTGCCCCGTTCTCTCGAAAATTCCCACATTGTTAGTTTATCCAGGGAAGTCACCTACACCACCTCCTTACAATCCTGCACCAAGTGACGTAACGAAGAAATGAGAGAAAGCTGTAAGAAAGGCAGGAACGTTATAACTAGCAGAGATATATTTGCTACCCCACATTGAGGGATGACAATGGCGATAATGGAAGTAAACAGATACTAGAGTTGTTGTTGTACATAAAATGTGATCATTTTTTTAAGATAAAGAAAGCGATCTTGACAAAAGCACCATGTGAGACCGTGTTGGTTCCCTGTCCTCTACACTATGCTGCAGGTTAATTGCGGATCTACAATAAGTGTAAAGTTCAAGCAACGTTTACCTGGCGTGGTCTTCTGCGGTGTGGTAAAGCACGTGCGAAATTTTCATTCTGTGTAAATATTATATCTTAGCTTAAGGACAAGCGAGCGAAGTGGCGTGGCTGAGGACTCTGAGCAGGCTGTGGCATTCGGTGTTCTGGAAATAAAATAAAGGGCTTTATAATACTGGCGACTAGAAAACGAGACCTTCGCCAAGCAGGTTCACCTTAAAGACGATGCCCAGAGATACCAGAATTTGTGCCCGGCACCGACTGGTCGTAATGGGTATAGCGCCTGGAATTCTGTTATGAAGCCAACGGCATAGTAGAACTGGCCAAGAAGCGAGCGGTGCTTCTCGCGCTTTGCGATGAGCAAACCTACGAGACGCTGAGGGCCCTGGTGGCCCCACAGAAGCCTTCAAAGGTTGACTTGGTGCACATCATCAGTATATTGACACAGCACCTCGATCCCAGGCCGTCTTGAGTTGTTTGGCCGTTATCGTTTCCAGAAATAAGACCAGCTTCCGAACGCATCCGTTAAAGGTTTTGTGACAGCCTTGCGAACCTCGAATCTCAAGGTCGAATCTCAAGCAGCGAGTACGAGGCTACCTTTGGAAGTGATGCTTCGAGGCAGGCTCGTATGTGGAATCCACGATTCTCATCTTCAACAACGGCTGGTAGCAGAGGATAAGTTAATGTTTAAGAAAGCCTACGAACTCGTGTTGACGGCTGAATCAGCAAAAGACCAGCAGAGGCAGATGCACGGCAGTCAGCAGCAGGCTGAATCTTTCGGTGTAAATTATCAGAAGTTTCAGGTGTGCATGACAAGCAAGACGCCTCAGTGCTTCCGATGTCTAGCATATCATTTTTTTTTTCAAAAGCGCTATGTATAAGATCTGCCATAAAAAGGGTCACGTCGCCAAAGCTTGTCTATCTAAGAAGGCTAAAGCACACAAGTACCAAGGAAGCCATTGTTTAGAAGAGAAAGACGAACTGTTATAAGAACAAAACGACTGCCTCCTTACAGTTTTTCACACGAAACCACAGATGACAACCACACCTAGGTTCGTCGTGACAGTTCTACTTTCTAGTCAGCCACTCAAGATGGGAGTGGACTTGGAAGCGGCGTCTTCGATAACAAGTGCAGTGACTTTTGCTCGCCTCTGGCCTCGTAATGCCCCCACAGCCGTCGTCTGCTACCAAAGTAGCCCTCTTGGTGCTCGCCGTCAGTTTGTTGCTGCTGCCCCGCGATGACATTGCTTCAAACCCCTGCAAATCTTTTAATCGCAATGACAAGCTCAACAAAGCCGAAATAGCGTGATTGCACGCGCAGTTGATCAAGGAACAAATACGTCCGCTGAAATGTAGACGCTCGCGCAGCAAGCACCGAGCTCGCCAGTGTTGCCGGACTATCAGGCCGCTCGCGTGTGTATAAAATATGCAATTAGGAATTAGGTACACGACTGAGTGCGTTGACATTTCGCCAGCTTGTTTGTGAACACGCAAAGATCAACCCACACTATGCAGAATATTATCAAAATTTGATTGTCATTTTAGGTTTTAATGTGCGCCCAAAACTGTGTAAATAAGCGTTCTTGAATTGCGCCCCCTTCAAAGTGCGGGCTACACTACCGGCAAACTAGTGGTCTTGTTATCTATCAGAGTTATCTATCTATCATGTTGTTACAAAGTTGCGATAATTCTGCAATTGTGGCTATACTTTGTATATGGCATCGCTAGCGATTGCATTGCTAACTATTGCCCCGCCGCGGTGGTCTACTAAGGTACTCGGCTGCTGACCCGCAGGTCGCAGGATTGAATCCCTGCTGCGGCAGCTGCATTTTCGGTGGAGGCGGAAATGTTGTAGGCCCGTGTGCTCAGATTTGGGCGCAAGTTTAAAAAGCCCCAGGTGGTTGAAATTTCCGGAGCCCTCCACTACGGCATTTCTCATAATCATATCAAGGTTTTGGGACGTTAAAACCCACAAGTCAATCAATCATTGCTAACTATTTTATTGCCACGTAGCCAAATTTATTTTCATTTCGTTAAAGCTATTTTTTACGAAAGATGAAATGAAGGACAGTGTCAAGTATATGGTCACACTATCAACTGCCTATCGTTCCCATCGGGTCTTGTATGTGAACACAAAATAGGATCACAAAAATAAACAGGAAACATAGAATGAAAGAAGTAAATGACTAAGTTTAGCGCGTCATATGTCACCATGAGATATATGGCTTGATTTTGTGTTCGCTTATTAACTAAAGAAATTTCTGGGCAATATGTAAGCACACTATGTGCGTCATGTGTTCTTTTAAAGTCATGGAGTATAAGGGCAAGGGATACTTCTCATTGTGAAGTTAGATGCGTCTGTATTCACAAACTTTCATTTACCTGTTTTGTATTTACTTTCTGTCGCCCTATCGTGCGTGTATCTTTGACATGCGTTTGCAAACAATAAAAAGTTCGCAACGTGTGAAGATGCTCCCGCCACGTACTATTTGAGGAAACGTTTCTCGTATATGCACATAGCAGCATCAGAAAAAAACGAAGCAACCGATGCATCTTGTTTTGTCACTGATGTGTGACCGTTTTCAATACACCACTTCATTCATTCATTCATTCATTCATTCATTCATTCATTCATTCATTCATTCATTCATCGCTCTTCCTTACATGTGCACTGGCTACTGCTGTTAAAAGCGGTGCCTCCACAACGCCTGCGTTATTCTTATTTAGCAGGCGAATAGTAATTTACGTGCAGAGCGTACTGGCGTTATCCTGGAGCAACACGTTGTGGCGAGAGTTTCAAGCTACCCGCACTTGTCTGTTTATGGGGAGGTTCTTACTCCGCGGCCTCGGGTTTAACGATTGGGTGTCAAATAAAGTCCTCCCAGAAGGCGCGCGCGCGGGAGAGATTCCACGGCGCCGAGTAGCGAGCAGCGCGAAGCCGGAAAGGCGCTCATTGCGTCCGAGAGCGCCCGTTACAACTTTCTCTCCTTGGTTAACGGGCTCCTGTTGGCGCACTGCTCGCGAGAAGCGGGCGAGAAGGAAGGGACGAAAGTGGAGTGCAGCGCCGGCACTGCGATGAGAATCCGAGCCTCTAGGGAGAAAGCGTGGCTTTGTTTATCCCGATTAGGGAGAAACGCCTCGGGTTCGGAGAGAATGGAGAGCAACGTAAGGGAGAGGCAGCGCTTACGACGATGAAGTCGCCAAAAGGCGAAGCAGCCCCGGGGAACTCGGACTGGTCCGCGCAAGCGCTCTGGTGGCACGCGCGCGCCTGTGTGTGATTGTGTATTCCTTGGCGCGCAGTAATTCGGCCGCGTGGGGATCGATGCCGCTCACTCCTGGCGGGATGCTGTTGCTAGGCGACCATGTCCAGCGGGGCGGCGTCACACGTCGCTACTTGGCGCCAATGCCGTCGGAGGGAGTGACCATCGCGCTGGCACCGCGGCCAGGGCGGCAGGAGACACCCCTAACCCCTTCTTCAGCCGCGCCGAGACCGCAGTTTAAACTGAAGGAGCCCGCGCGCTTTTGGCGCAACGGGTGGCTGCTTACTGTGGCTGCAGGGCCACCAGCGCTGCTGCTGCAAACACAGCGCCAACATTCCAACAGCGCCTGAAGTATTTGAAACGCTCCCTCCACGATGTAAACCCCCATGTGCCACTTTGAAGGGTATATTCCTTCCAGCAAGGTCTGGCACCGAATACGAGTTTGTAATCATTTGGAACGTAACTATCTGCAAACTACCTCTCAAATTTCGCTGCACGAACCATTACATTCAGTCGGGACCTAAATGCTTGAAGAGTGCTTTAACTTTGGACTTCCAAACAAAACATTTCTCGTTGAACTCCACCGAACACGACATTCGTTGAAAATGAAAGTTTCGCTACTGCATGCTTGGGCTCAGCTAATTTAAGCAACATCTATAGATACTGCTACTGTTTTTTCCTTCTTTTACTACTACAAAATAGTGCATTTTTTCCTTTGTTATGTTTCTGACACTTACAAAAATATACCTTATACTGCTATGTTTTTGCGATGATGCATTTAAACAAAAACTACCCCTAAAAACACGGTCGACTAGACACAGACAGTTTTTCTCCTACGCCAATATTCGCCAAAACCAAATCTCACATCAGCAGTTTCTTTTCCCGCGCACCATAACAGGATGTAACTCTCTACCTGTTCGCGTCATACAATTGAGGAACTTTACAAAAGAATTTGATAACCATTGCCTTAACATTTAGTATAAATATGAGCACTAATTCAACTTTTCTCGCAATTCTGTCATGAATACCATGCTGTGTACAGTTCCCTGCTATTGTCTTAAGAGTTTTTTTTTTTTTTCGTAGTTTGTCACCTGTGCAAATTGTTGTGCGAAATTGGCGTTTCGCTCTTTGATGGCTTATAGTATTAGGCATTTTCTTTTTTTTAAGGACAGGCTGTACCCTGCACATGCACAGTTCGTTTTTTCTTCTTCTTGCATTGTTAGTCTTTTGTGAATGCTTTCTCTTTGTATTATTGTAATCACCCCTTCTGTATATATAGGCCAGCATATTGGCCAACAGTATCGATAAATAAAATAAAATAAAATAAACTATCCATATTTCAAGCAAATGTAAGCCATTCTTATTATTGAATTTGTTGTGTTAAGGTTAAACTAATATAATAGTATTATATACTCATCAACATTGATGTATTAGATGTGGTAAACCACCATATTCGTTTAACTTTCGTAGCATTTTTGCAGAAGCCTGTTGATGGTTCGCTCTTTATCAGTTATGCCACCGGGGTTAAGTCGGGGAGTTTACTGCAAAGCCTGATTTTTTTTCCTTTCTCCCTCTCTTTCTAATTTTTTGTCTCACTCACACGCACAGAGGCGGTAAGATAAAAAATAAAACCTACAGAGTACACAATGGCATTGTGAAACTCCTCGTAATAATTAACAGTCACAATCTCTGCTGGAAGCTTATTCCAGTTGAGTGAGGTAGTACGTGGCCAACATCATTGATTTATGTCGGTCCCGTAGCAGGAATTTTTTTTCAGTGGTGGGGAGGGTAGGAGACTTTTAAAGGCCTTGAAAGAAAAACACGTATTTTCATTACTTGTTCTCCGTAAAACACCCCCTCTATACGATTGTCAGGCAGGGGAGGAGAAACTAGGGCACCCCACCCCCCTCTCGCAGGCTACGGGCCTGATTGAATTGCACCGTATCACATGAATCAAAGTCGACTTTATGACAATGGTCTATGCATTGGGATTCGGGGTTTACTGAGGGGAGACGGTACATATTATAAACAAGGCAATGCACCACACTTTTGGGCGCAGTGACAGGAATGGAAGCGCAGGTTAGATTTCGTCGTAGTTATACTTACTGCGCGGCTGTAACTGACATAAATGAAACGTGTGGAGTAGTTGTGGACCTTCTATGGAGCAGTGATTAAGTTTCCATGAGTAGGGTTCTCACGACTACGTCCGCGCTTTCAACAGACACGTTCCGAATGTGCCACGTCCCAGTAAGTGAATATACGCAATTCTTATTTTGCGGTAATTTAGTTGTACGGCAGACACCGCCCACCTTTCCCTACTTTGCATTTATAAAAGGTTTAAACTTCAGACGGATTATTCCGGAAATGGCAGCTGTCCGTGTAAACTTGCAGTTACTGTGTATACTATGTGCATGCTCCCTCAGTGACGCGGTCGCGCCTGCCATGGGCCAGCATGCTGGTAATCTTGAACCGGGACAGTTCACGGTGCACAGAGAGACGTTTCTACACTCTCGTCAACGAAGTGAAGCCGTTTTCATTTGAGACCTCAGTAATTATTATTATTATTATTATTATTATTGCAGATTGTATAGGATATAACATTATTGCTTTTAGGTATTTCAGCCAAGCCATAAAAAATTATCTTAGTGCGAAGCCCTGTGACAAAACGGCGCAGAAGTTAAAGCAAAACGCAGTCACATAGACACGGAATATGTCGAGAGTGTGTTGACAGAAAACGCTACATATGTAGGTATCAAGTCCGATCACATCAAGACGCCTAAGCTTAGTATGCAAAGGTCCAGGCACACGGACAAAGAATAATTTTACACTGCAGGGCCAGCCAAAATTATATACATACAATGCGTGTGATAACCTATAGGTGTCCAGTGAACACTTCGTCTCTGATGAACCGCTAGTGCGTGTCCTTGGATAGCTCGCAACAGTGTGGCTGAGGTGATCGTGGCGGTGGGGAAGGGACCTCAAACCCCGGGTGGGTGGCCCGAGGTGTGCATTCCCACCGCGCCGCCTCGTGTGGCTGCGAAGCGGAAAGCCGCCAAGACGCTGACCCGAACGCGCTGGTCGCCTCGCAGTACCGGTTTGCAGCCAGAATAGCCCCCGGCTGGCCGCCCTTTGTTGTTCCTGGTTCCCGACACGACAATGGACGCGCCGCCGGCATCGTGTTCCGGCCGATCCTGTGAGCCCGCTCGGCCGCAATGCACACGCCGGCGGGCAAGAGGGCCTACCTGCGGCCTTCTCCGAGTCCGCGTTTCCCCCTCGACGCGGCGCGCGAGGCGACGGCTTTTCGTGAGTGATGTGCGCGACTGTCCCGGGTACAATGTTGATCGCAGCTTCGCCGGGTCGGAATCGCGATTGTAGCAGGGAATCACTAAATCAACAACGTAACGTCACAAGGGCCGTCGCTTGCAAATGTGCCGTTGTTCGCGCCATCTCACAGAGCTAGGAAACTGGGTTATGCTCAAGACGTTCGGCATCTCACAAAGACATGAAAGAAGGCATCTAGAAGCTCGTGGTTTCTTTACAAAACACAATCTGCACATTGTACGTGCCATTACAGATCCGTTCCTTATTTTAAAAGACACTAAGTTGAGTGTACCGTGATCGGCGGCGGGTGAACCATGGAGTTTTCTTAATATACACTATGTCTGACGCCAGTGTCTACGGAAGCTGCAACGCACGGAGCTTCAGCGAGCACGGGAATGATGGGTAGTGCACGGATTTGTCTAATCTTCGTACTACTGGCTCCGTGCGTGTTCGTGTGGCTTGGGGCTGTTTTTTTCACGAAACAAAAATCCGCAAATGTTCAGTGGTTGCGCTTCACCTCCTTAATTTTTTAGGCTTACCATTGCAAATCGGGTCACAAAGTTCAAAGGGGTTAGTTTTTTTTTTTTTGAAACAAAACAGAAAGAGCAATAAACGAAACCGCAAGTGCAATTCGCCACCCGCAAGTACGAAGACTAGGCAAATGCGTTGATTGATATGTGGAGTTGAACGTCCCGAAACCACCATATGATTGTGAGAGACGCCGTAGTGGAGGGCTCCGGAAATTTCGACCACCTGGGGTTCTTTAACGTGCACCCAAATCTGAGCACACAGGCCTACAACATTTCCGCCTCCATCGGAAATGCAGCCGCCGCTGCCGGGATTCGGACCCGTGACCTGCGGGTCAGCAGAGTACCTTAGCCACGAGACCACCGCGGCGGGGCTAGGCAAATGCGTGTACTACCCATCAGTCCCAAGGTCGCTGAACGATCGCAGCGCCAGAGTCCCCTCTAGTTAATTTTAGGCAGCTCTGTTAGTGAAGGAAAGGTTGCCAACTGGAAGGCTGGTGGTGCTGCATCGAAGAGGGAAAAAAAAGAACAGCACTGACTAACAAGCATCAAGCAACTTGCCCACGTCTCAACGCTAACTACGTTGAAGTTGTTGTATAATCTCTCCATGAGATATATTGTCGCATCCAGAAATACATGTAGAGTATATTCTTAGGCTACTTTTTTTTTATCTGTGAAGTCAGGCTGACGTGCTGGCGCTGGTTGGGATGCTAAGCTCCAGATAAAGAACATCGGCCTTCACATTCTCTCTTTTGATATAATAATTAACCAATATTCAGGTGAATAAAAAACCAATATAAAACTATTTGCTCTGACATTTTTTTAAAATACTCGGCCGGCCCTTTCATCAACATGATCATCTATTTTATTCTTATTTTTTTCTTGTTTGTGTGTTTATCCTGTACATTACTGTCATGATGTTGGGATAGCCTGCTCTAGCGTAGCCTATAGGCTACGCTAGAGCCGGCTATCCTAACATACCTTCCCATATTCTGCCAAATATGAATTTATCAAAAAACATCATCTTCTTCTGCTTCTTCATCTTCTCTCTTAGTCGTGTGTCCACGCAGTGCTGAAATAAAAGGTGTTGAAGAATCCCAGTTAACTCTGTGCAACCAGGATGACGGACACCTAGTAGCGTTGCCGTATGCTTCCTCCTCGACGCCGGTCACTCGACGGGTTCCCACCCTGCTTCGTCCGTGGCAACCCTTGCGCGGGCATCGAACGGCAACAGTGCGAGGAGGTGTCGGCGGAACGGGTCGAATAACGTGCCACGTTTCCCCTTTAGGCCCTTGTTTCGTGAGCGCGGCGTGACTCGCGCGAACGAGGGCGATGATGTGCAGGGGAACTGGAGGCGGGCCTCCATGCAAGATTGGTGAACTCAATGCGTCAGCTGGCCGGGGGTCTGCTATTGACCGCAGCCTATAACCATGGCGACTGTTAAACAAAGCGTCTTCTTGCATGTAACATTCACTCTTTGCTCACGTGCTGAGCCCGATAACGTGCCCTCCCTCCCACGACGTGGCCTCCTTTGTTTTGCTTTCTCGAGAGCGACTCGTCCAAATCGAAATGGCGTGCCGCTTTTCAAGACCGTTTGTAAACTGCTCCGCGGACTGATTCTCCGGTCACGCTTCCGCCCGCATTTTCTTTCTCCCTTTTACTTCTTCCTATAGGTGCGTATTGACTGCTCCCGCAGAGGAAAGGTGTTCCCCGCTGCCAGTGTCCAATTGTGACCGGACGGCTGGTCGTGGCCCCGCTTTCTCCGCCTTTGCGCGCGCCAGATCGAAACACCTACCTTGCTGGCCATTTTCGTCATCAATCGTAGCGGTTCCGTAACCATGGCGTTGAGCTGTGTACCTACTGCGTGTGATACCTTCACCTCCATCTCCTCTTTTCGCTATCGTTTGCTTTTTTCCCCCCTGCAGTTGTGATACACATGCAGCGCGAACCGCCCTCCTTCTCTTTCCTGTTAGGAACCAGCGAATGAAGCGCGAAAATGCGTCGTCATTTGCGGTGATCTTTATGCGCGCATTCGGAGAATGTCTGCCCCTTCATTTTTACGGGCATTGCGAGGAGCTTATACCTTGTGTAATTGGCGGAACTGCAAAGAGTGTGCTTGTAAAACTTGCTTGTTGATATAGATTGTAACCGCGCTTGCAGCTTATATATCTAGTGAAGAGCAACAGCCAAGGAGAGAAATAGAAATGATTGGGGCGTGAAGTTCACATTATATGCGCGCTTCCCCCATACACATATGCAAACGACAGATGACAAACGGGACCGAATGACTGTATGATATGTGAACATTTCACTCAAGTTATTTATCCCTTTTTTAAGTCTCTCTTAACGCGCTAAGTTTTTTTCGCTTTCTTTTATTTCTGAATTATAGAAGTATATGTTTTTCTTTGTATCATAAATCTTCAGCTTGTCCCTTTCTCTTCTTTCCTTCAGAGAAGCTTGTATTCTTTGACGACGCGTTTCTGCTTTTCACAGCTAATTAGCACGCTGAATGCACTCCCTTGCAGCGAATACTGAATACATGTACGGATCGGTTTTATGATCTGGTGACGTACATATATCTCAATGACCAGTCATTATATCGTAATAATCATAAATCACAGCCTCATGTGTGTTACTACGCTTTGCATGCTCCGAGAACAGTATGTTGCGTCTGCTCTAATCACTCGTTTGCTATAAGGCAGGGAGCATGAAATAAAACAAATGTTAGCATCACTTTCCCCTTTCGATCTCTCTCTCTTGCACTCTTTAAGCAGCACCGCAGAACTTACAATGCGTCCCCCTCTCACTCGTACACCGAGACAACCTCTCACAGACTAGGGGCTGGTCTTTATTGTCAAAGAATGCTTCAATTCATTGCTGTATGTCACCATCTGCCATCATCATCATCATCATCATCATAATCATCATCATCAGCCTGACTACGTCTACTGCAGGACACAGGCCTCTTCCATGTTCCGCCAGTTAACCCGGTCCCGTGCTTGCTGCTACCAATTTATACCCGCAAACTTATTAATCTCATCTGCCCACCTGACCTTCTGTCTCCCCCTAACCCGCTTGCCTTCTCTGGGAATCCAGTTAGTTACCCTTAATGACCAGCGGTTATCCTGTCTACGCGCTGCATGCCCGGCCCATGTCCATTTCTTCTTCTTTATTTCAACTATGATATCCTTAACCCCCGTTTGTTTTCTAATCCACTCTGCTCTCTTCACCATCAGTATCTGTCGTCATTGATAAGAAGCCCCGCTGTGGTGGTCTAGTGGCTAGGTACTCGGCTGCTGACCCGCAGGTCGCGGGGTCGAATCCCGGCTGTGGCCGCTGCATTTTCGATGGTGGTGAAAATGCTGTTGGCGCATGTGCTCAGATTTGGGTGCACGTTAAGGAACCCCAGGTGGTCGAAATTTGCGGAGCCCTCCACTACGGTGTCTCCCATAATCATATGGTGGTATTGGAACGTGAAAGCCCACATACCGACCAAATGAAATCATTATTGATAAAGATACACCCATCGGTTTTGGCCAACCCAGATTAGCGTGAGGTTCGACTGACCGTGTGCTGGGTAACGCGTCATCTCCTGGGCGATCCGAGCCGCTCTGCCCGTACTTGCAACGAGATATGGAAACACCATTATCTCTCAAAAAGAGTGCTGCCCTTGCCACACTCCTCGCTGTGCAGGGCCCAAGCTGTTACTCTCAGACTGCTCCAACAAGAACTTACCCAATCCCTGCGGCACTGCACACAACATACCTCGAACGATTCTCAAGCCTGGATTGCCCCTTGTGTGGTGGTTGTGTGGACTGCGAGCATGTCCTGCGGGGCTGTGCCTTTGCCGGTCTCCCTTTCCAAAAAGAGTAAATGAACAAGCTGATTAAGGTCCAGGACCTCACCTCTCAAATCCTGTCCGTCCAGAGGGCCCGTGTGAAAACGGTCGAATTTAACCTGACCATCCCCGAGTGGACCTAGACAGAGGACGCTGAGTAAACTCGTCTCTATTGTGGACTCAATAAAGTTATTTCACTCACTCCCAGATTATCAGCGTATCTACACACATATTACAAGATGCGGATGCTCATTCCCCTTTAACCCTTCTAGTTTAGATGGGCGACTTCGTGCCATCAACTCATTAAACTCGCTCATTAAAACCCTAGTGCACCCTATTTCATGGATGAGCTCTCCATTGATAACTGGAGTAGGTATACGCATATTGCCATCGACCGCGTCTCATTCCGCAAGTGGCGCTGGTCGCTTGTTTAAAACTCGCGTGCCCTTTGTGGCCACACACCTCGCCCTGAGTGAATTATGTGCGCGTGTGCTGCCGAAGGAACGCGCCAAGAATAATAAATCCTTCCCATGCAGACTGCACCCTATTACAGGGACATCCCACGCTGCGGCTTCAGCATCTCTCTGCGGAAGGGCAGCTTATTCCCATCTTCCCCTCGTGATATTCTTCGCGGGTCGTCTGTTTACCTCATTCCACTCCTCATCTCTTATATACCCCCCCCCCCCCACACACACACATACAACACACGCTTTTATTTCTCTATATTTTCAATCGTTTTGTTCGCTGAATAACGGCGCTTTCCCTTATTCCTCTTCACTCGCTCAGCGCAGGGTCGTCGCAGTCTGTCGCGTTCTGCCTTTTCGATTATCGTTTTTATTACGAGGCCCACCGGGCTCTTCGTTGTGCCAACCCTCTTTTTTTCATTTTCCAGAAATCTCTCTCTGGGCGGAGAATTTCTTGGTGCTTTTGACTTTCTTTTTTTATTCTCCATCTAAGTTGCCGTCGTCGCTGACGTTATTATTATTATTATTATTATTATTATTATTATTATTATTATTATTATTATTATTATTATTTCAACCACTCTTCTCCCAACCTCTTCTTCTCTTCCAGACCACATCGGGGGCATCTTTGTGGGCTCCTTTCCTCGGCAGCCAGCATTTATAATGCGCAGGCGCTTCGGAATTCCATTTCGAGGGCCGCCGTTAGCGCCTTCATCCCAGCGCGTCTATATGATTGCGGCTGGTGCGACCGCGGCCTGGACCATTCGCCAGACCCACGCATCTCACCGCGACCGCTCAGTCGGATCGCAATGGCATTGCGAACATTTGAACGCGCTGTTGGCGTCATTTGTTTTAAGGCTGAGAAAGTTCGGCCAAGGTGACACCACGAATACGAGCATTCGGAAAGATAACAGAGCGGCGCGACGTCATGTCTTTGCGGAGGGAGGGAAGCTTCTATTACATTCGACGAGCTTCTTATTCAACCAAAGGCACAATGACGTTTTCCATCTATCTACCTATCTATCTATCTATCTATCTGTCTATCTATCTATCTATCTATCTGTCTGTCTGTATCTCTATCTATCTATCTATCTATCTATCCATCCATCCATCCATCCATCCATCCATCCATCCATCCATCCATCCATCCATCCATCCACCCACCTCTGGCTCTCTCGTGGTCGTCTTGTTAACTTCGTATACACCAAAATTTCACCATTGGAAATTCGCGATGAGTATCCCGAACAATGTGCACCTTTCGTGATTTCCACAATAACGAGCATGTCATATATAACCATGCTTTACACGAACACTATTCACACGCCATCATGAAGGGAGCTTCCCTGCCGCGTACGTCATGAAACTCTTTCAACAATGCTCGTGTGGCACATACTGCGACCCGGTGGCATTCGGTTCATATTCGGGGTTCTAACGTCCCACAACCACCATATGATTATGAGAGGCGCTGTAGTTAAGGGCTCCGGAAATTTACACCACGTGGGTGTTTTGAACGTACGCCCAAATCCGAGTACAGGGGCCTACAATGTTTCCGCCTCCATCGGAAATGCAGCCGCCGCAGCCGGGATACGAACCCGCGACTTGCGGTTCAGCAGCCGAGTACCTTAGCCACTACACCACCGCGGCGGGTATCTGCCAGAAGTGATTCACATCTGTTAACCGAGAATCATAAAATGTCAGCGCAACAACATGACATACAATATGTACACAACTGCTCAATTCACACGAGGACACTAATATCTAATATGCACCTCGTAACGATTGGCTGAAAAGTTATATATATATCCAGGTGTTTGAGCAGGTGCGTGTGAAAGAGAGAGGAGAGACGTCCTGTGTGAACTTGAAAACTTTCCAGTGCACTTGACAAGCTCACGACCAGGTCAGTGATCTGTGTATTCTCAGGTATTGTTGCCTGCGGTTGCATAGGAAAGGACGCCGTGGAGCTATTTTCTAGCAGATATTCTTCGGGAGAGCATGTCCTTGTGTACAGGTTATTCCTCGAAATGTTTGCGATGAACACATGGAGGACTGTGCGTCTGATATGTTCGCGTAATCTTGCAATGACGCACCGACAAACCTCGGTTGATCAACGTTGCGGGTACGCCGTCTAAAGCTTCATTTGTGCAACGCTCCTCCTTCAAATGCCACCCGAATCTTTGCAACAAACAGTATGAGGACATTCGAAAAGAGAGCAAGAGCAGAAGGAAATAATAAAGTGTGGCTCGAACACTTCATATTCCCCTGTTATTAGCGGCTTCCACGATGGCGTCAGCGGTGAAGTCATTACACTACGATGAAATCGGTGCTTGGTGCTGCAACACCACCGACTCCACCGCTATATCCCGTTGTGCTCCCGTTTTCATGCTCTCTTGTTTTCTTTAACCCGCAATCGGCTGCCCTCCCGCTGAACCAAAAATTCAATAAGCACATCATTAGGGGAGAGCCTGCTCGCTCCGCAATGGTCGCTGCATTCAATGCGTAGCGCGGGCGGCACAGCGGGCTTGTTGCGTGCAGTGCGCCGAGCAGTCACCAGATGGCGACAGGTTACGCGCAAGCGGCGCATGAAGACTGAAAGTAGATGGCGGCGGGTGTGAGAGGCGGGAGCGCTCAACGCTGATAAATGTTCCGGTAATCGCGGTTTCTCTTTTCTTTTTCTATTATCGGACGGGGAAGGGGGGGGGGGCGCAGGGTGCGGTAGCACTGTAACCCTTAGCCACATTAACATATCCTCATTTAGTGGTGTAGCCAGGTTCTGGCACAGTTGGCGCATGCTCCTCCCTTCCACGAATTTTTTTTTTTTCAACATAACATACAGAGCGAAATGATCATTTCAAAAATGTGCTCCCTCCCCCCCCCCCCCCCCCCCCGACAAATTTCTGCTTAGGCCCCTATCCTTATTAGTGGTATATTTTTGTTGAGTTTTTCCCTAAGACATATTTTAATTGCTTTTTTTTTCTATTGTGCAGCCACCCGGCGACTTCATTCTGTGGCATTTCTAGCCAGAAATTTCTTTTCTCTGTTATACCGATCATCTGTCTTCTGGTAGCACCGTCAAGTTATTTGAGCTCGGATATCGTGCGTTATAACTTGGACTGCGTATATCGCGAGGGGTGTACACAGTAACGCAGCCGGCCTGGCATGGGCCCATGCAGCTGCAGATAGAATCGGCTGCAGCTGCAATCGCGTGACGTCATGGTACGAATTCACATGCAGTTCTTTTTATTGTTATTATTATTCTTGCAGCGCTTTTTTTCCTCTTTCCAGTCTTCTCGTGATATTGCTTTATGTGTGTGCGCATGCGTGCGTGTGCACCGACCCTGCCCTCCCGATCAGCACCGTGTCACGAGGCAATCTGCCACGTTACGTTTATTTGTTTTATTTTTTTCTAGAGCTCTTTCTTCCCCATCGCGTCTCCCGCATCCTTCCCCGTTTCTCGTTATGGTTGACTGATGTTCGCGTATCACGCTTTCTTCTAACAACGGTGCTGCTTCTTGGCGATATCCGATGTCGCCCGTGTCTCAGCACGCAGAGTCATTCATTCCTACGTTGCTTTCTCTTCGATTTTTTTAACGGGAAAGCATAGATGCCTCATCAAACGCGAAAATTGACTGTCGGAGCCATAAATAATGTTTAAGATTTAACATCCCCAAACCACGATATGATTGTGGAGATACGCCGTAGAGGGGTGCTCCAAAAATTTCGACCTCCGGGGTGTTTATATAACGTTCACCTAAATCTAAGCACGCGGGCCTCGATCAGTTTCGCCTCCATTGATTCAAAAGGATCGTGATATGATGAAGTCACCGCATATGCTGTGGCGATGGCGTCACAAGGGTGTCAAAATGTGTGGTATCATCATAACGTCCAATAATGACGTCATCGCAAGACTTCGTCACTTGACCGAGGGTTGGCTGATCCCGGATGCAGTGCAAAAGTGCGCTGGGTGCTGAAAGCTCTTAGAGGGGGGGGGGGGGGGGGGTCAATGCAATCGGCTGAGATAAAAGCTTTCACCTTCGCGTCGTCTTGAAGGTGCGTGGAACTTTTCGGGTGCATGGCGGTTGGAAGAGTGCGTCATCAACTGGGACACGTGTCTGCGTGCCTTGAGGGTGAGTTCACGTTGAAACTTACGCCAAGCTTCGATAGAGCAGTAAGAACGTGGCGCTGTTAGACGCTGGCTGTTGCTATATTAATCACGATTTCTCAACGTGGCTGTACTGCCTGGAATTGGGTGAGGGAAAGGCAACAGTGATTGATTGATTGATTTGTGGGGTTTAACGTCCCAAAACCACCATTTGATTATGAGAGACGCCGTAGTGGAGGGCTCCGGAAATTTCGACCACCTGGGGTTCTTTAACGTGCACCCAAATCTGAGTACACGGGCCTACAACATTTCCGCCTCCGTCGGAAATGCAGCCGCCGCAGCCAGGAATCGAACCCGCGACGTGCGGGTCAGCAGCCGAGTACCTTAGCCACTAGACCACCGCGGCGGGGCAAGGGCAACAGTGACCCCTGATGTTTCAGAAAAAAGAGAGATTGGATAACTTTCGATTTATGTTACGTTGCTTCTGGTGCCCCCTCTGAGAGGGAAGGTTTTTGCCCCTCGCCTTTCGTATCAGTTTCTTCTTTTATTCGACGTGTTTCGGACAGGTGCACCTTGTTTTCTGTTCGGACTTTGCTTAACCGCACTTATAACTGCAAGAGCTTTTTTTTCTTACATTTGAAATCTATGAAGGTGTGCGTGCCAGCGTGACTGATATTGTGTTTCCGCGTAGTCACTAGATCGTCAAGAGACAGGTGCCGCGACTTCTTTTGAAACTTTTGCATTCTACAGACCTTGCATGTGAGTGGTGACGAGTGACAATTATGTTTGGGGTATGGTGCAGCCAGATAGAGTACCGGCACAATACTGCATGTGGAATAGCACACAGGCCGCCAGCAGGCTTACGTCACGCTGTGTGTGATTTTTTCTAAGAGCCTGCCCGTGCTTAGTTAAAAAAAAAAGAGAGAGTAGATACAATTAGCAAAGATGAAACTGGGCGGGGCAATCGCCTGCAAATTAGGCAAGGTTAAACATCTTAATCCTACGTAAAGTGTGGTCTTTAATTACACACGGTGCGTTTTGTTGTTTTCAAGGAGTCTCAGCGAATTTACCTATTGTCAGCTCTGAAAATTTTAATTACAGATTCTTGTTCGCGCACTCATTCTATTCCATACAGTGCCGGCGTGCTATTTGATGGGTACACTTTCTATGAATACCGCATTGAAACCGGTTGTGCCAGATTTATCGTGAAAAGTAAACGGAGTGACTACTGGGCCACCCCTTGTGTCACCTTACTGCACAACTGTCCGTCAAGCCCGCAGAGAAATGGCAAGTATCGCTGCTGCTCCTTTGCCTCTCTTCCATCTTCTGCGGAGACTTCTCCGAGTAAACATTCTCACTGTGAGCACTCATCATCCGAGGCGCATTTCGATGGCCCGCCCACTTTGTCCCCATGGGCCCAGAATTCTGCTCGAAGCCGGTGGGCGCCTCGCTTGCGCAAGCCCAGGAGACGCTGCTTTGGCGAGCGGCCTGAGTTCACCGTCGTCCCGGGAGAGGAGGCCCCGGGACGACTGGAGAACGCGCGAACCGGAAACCCCCAAGGTCGCCGCCACAAATCTATGAAGTTTACCTCCGGCCTTTCCCTCCTCTTTCATGGCCCCCCTATCATCACAGTCTCTCTCGCCTTGTTTTGTCGAGCATTCGGCGTCCCCCTTTTATGTATTTTCGTTCATGCCCATCTCACTGTTTTCCAGCTTGACCTGTGTCCGCAAGGCTTGCTCGCCCCCTCGCTCTTCTCTGACCTTTAACTTTGAAGAGGAATGTGTTCGCGCAAGCTCATGACGTGCTCGCCGATTGCTGAGTATCTTGCCCGTGCATTGCTCATTCGGCGACGTCGGTAACGGGCTGTCGGCAGTTCTCGATACGAGTCCGAAAATAACGTGTAATCCCTGCAACTGCTTCTTTGGAGAAAGTGTTTACACCTGGCCGATAGGAAGCACTAAGCACTTTATTATATCGACGCAAGATGAAACACAAACGTGGGTATTGGTTTCATCCATTGATGTCATAATGGCCACTATTGTCAAACCAAAATGGAAGATGCAGAGCGGGCAACAAGCAACGCAGACAAGCTCATTATCCGGGCTGTTGAATAAACCAATCGCTGTCTGTCCGTGATTAGAAGAAGCCCTGCCGGTGGAGCAAAGAGTCGACAGAACCAATGTACTTAATCGGTTCTGGAGTTGTCCAAGCTCATTCAGTTCTGGCCCGATCTGCCGATTCGGACGAATCAGTCATTAGTGCTGCGTAGCAGGTTGAGCGCTCTGGCTAAACTGTCACATATATTAGGCATGCCACGGACGATGCATGCAAGGTTAGCGGCGCCGCACCTCGATAGTGCATTAGATGACTACTGAAATGTTAAGGCGCGTGTGTTAGTTTGGCCTTTATTGTCGGATAGAGTGTACGGAACACACTCGTATGCGCAAAGCCGCTCAGCAGGAACGCTGAACATATGTATGTTTGCGCTAAGCATATGCCAGCTACGGAAGTCAAAATATGCCCTATATGTGTTGCAGAGGCTATAGCTTTAGGCGTCGGCGCCTCTGCTGCCAAACGCACTGAGCGTCGCTTGCGTCCTTTAAGGGCTGCATATGCTCGGCGAGCCATCGTCTCCGCAAGCACGACGGCACTGACTAAGTTGAAAATGTGCCTCGAACGTTCCGTTGATAAGGTTAGCAACGCTCTCCACCAAAAAATGTTGTTTGCTTGGAAATAATTTCTGCGTATCATAAGAGTATCGAATCCACGTTGTTTCCTAATTACGATACTTTCTCCATCTCCCTGCCTGCATAGTTTAGTTAAGCTATCAGTATGTCAACATTTGATCACGTTGACTTACTGCGAATATGAGCGGAAAAGGGCTTAAAGCAACAACTAAGCGGGAAAGTAGGGTCTAGTGAAATTTAAAACCCTGAACGTTTCAGCTGCTCCTTGTTTCTTCTTCTGAAAAGACTGTTGTGATAGCGCGTCGAAAGCGCGTTTCTGCGCCGTTCGCGTGGTGAATGGCCGCTGAACTATACTAAAGAAAAGTCAGGAAAGCGCAGCGTCCGGGGGTGGCGGCTCTAGTGGAATCGCGACGAGAACGCCAAGCGAGTTACGACAAGTGCGGAAAGCCGGCTAATTAGCATAGCTCGGGTGCCAGTTCGTTCCCCAGGGTGCGGTGCGCGGGGGAAGAAGTGTGAGCCGCACGGTGAGGTAAAGAAGCGAAAACATGGGTCCCATAGGAGGGGGGGGGGGGGGAGGGGGGCTGCAGGCTCGCGAGTGTCAGGAGCGCCCGTGAGGGCGCAAACAGACGCGCCGTCGCAAAACACGATTAAATTATCGCTCCCAATCAAGTAACGAGTCGACGCTCGCTGTTGCCGGCGTACAGCGCCGACAGCTAGCGAGAGGGGAGCGCAAAGCAGGGACACTTGACTATTTGTAGAGCGCGCGCGAGGAAGAGCTGCCGGATTGTAGGTAGCAGTTGCCGACCCGCCAACGCCCGCCTCCTCGTCGCTCCGCGTCGAGAAGGTGAGAGGGCGCGAGAGGAGAGTGAATCTACACGCGCGGGAGGAGGCTGGCGTGAACGGCGCAGAGAGAGAGAGAGCGAACTACGGCGGACGGCGACTTTTCGCGGACTTGCCGCCGCGGCTCGCACACGCACGCACACGGCCCGACGCACATTCCTCACAGTTTGTACGCCACTCTGACGAAGTAGCGGCGGCTCCTTCGTCGGGGGCGAGGCGCACGGCCCTGCTCCCCTCGACGCGTCTTTGTTTGTGGCTATGTGTGTTTATATCGGTGTGTGAGGCAGACCCGCTCCGACTCCCTCTCTTGCGCTCTGTTTTTTTCGACTCCGTCCGTCGCACTCTCGCACAGTTCTCCTCCTCTCTCGGCTTCCTTTTCTGTGATGCGCACTGGACTCCCTCGTATACGTGGCGTGTACCTCCGTTCGCTTCGGGTGTCGCATGCCGGTCGTTGAACGTAAATCACGGGCGGGAGCAGGCGGACTCGCGGGGCGGGCTGCGAAACTGACCACATTTCGGCTCCCTCTCTCTTCTCTGCTCGGGGTGTGTTTCTCCCATCCTTCTTTCCCGGCAGCCATTTTTTTCCTCTTTTTTGCGTTCGCGTTGTCTTTTCGGCTGGCTTGCCCGCAGGGCTCTTTTACGATCTCCTCCCATCGCCGCTGCGTCTCCCTCTTTCAAAAGCGCGTATTTCATGATCGTGTTTCTTTCTCACGTGGAGTCGCTCCCATCGTTGGTTCTCTTTATAAGCGGTAGCCTTCCTTTGTATGTTTTTTACTCCCACCGCCTCAGTGTTCGGCGCGGTTCGGATTTCTTTCGTATGTAATCGTTTGTTGCTGGTTTGGCGCCCGTATTCTCCAACTCTGTGAAAGAAACCAGATTCCTCACAAACCGTCACGTAATGTAAGCCTACTTGTGCGTTGTCTGCATGTCGTCATCATCGTTCTTAAAGCCCCCCTTCAACAGGTGCTAACCCGCGTCGGAAGCGCATCCTGGGGATGCTTTCGTGGAGGTGATTTTGTGTATGTTTATGGAATAATTAATACTTGACTGGTTATGTGGCTTAATGTCCCAAAATGACTCCTGATACGAGAGTGGCATGAGTGGACCACTTTGGGTTCTTTAACGTACATTTATTTAGCACAGTACACGGGCCTCTAGGATTTTGTATTATTGAAATGGCACCGGAAGTAACGCTGACAAAGAGAGAAGAAAGAAAATGCGCGTTTTCGGTACTTGAGATCTGGTCCATACACATTTCTCTCATTTCTTTGGAAAATGTGTGTGTTGTTCGAGTGAACTTCCCGCTTAAATGCGAACTAAATCTGGTAAAGCAGCCTTCTCTAGAACAGTCTCTTTTTGCGAAGTGACCCCTTTGTTTAGCCCTCTCTAGCTTTTACCCTTGCCCTTGGTCGCTGGCTGAGACGACCAGGTCATTGTTTCGCTATTTCACTGTATCTTGTCGATGCAAATTAATTGCTTTTAAACTCGTTCTACCTGACCTATATATTACGGAAGGTAAAGAAGCCCCCCGGCCCGCTCATTCATTTTTCTGTCACTGCTCAGTAACATCAACGTGGTCACTCGCCTACAGTGGCGGTCAGACTACTTTGTTGTGCCTGGGAAAGAACTTCTGCGTGTGGCTGGAGTTGGCACCGCGGCTCGGTATGACCCAGTGCTATTGCTCTGCGGCCGGCGCAACGAAGCGTAACCCTCGAAACGCCTCTTTTGAGAAAGAGGGGTACGGCGATGGTCTCGCTTACGGTGCTACCACTGTATAAACACGCGCTAGGCCAGTGGCGCGAGGGGGAAATGCGCCGGTCTTCCCCGGCGAACAGGTTCCGAGTAGCCACACGGGCGTCGCTTTCTTGACGGGCGTCTGGGGTCTTCCGGCATGTGCCCGTCTCACGCGCGATGGTGTTGAGACAATGGGCCCGCCAGGCCATCGACACGGGAGGAGGGCGCGGCGAGAATTAGCGCAACCTGGCCTGACAGGCGGCCCCGCAACGACCATAAACAACTGCGCGCCGTTTGGGTGCCTGCTATGGGACAGTGATTTAACATAGAAGCTGGTCGCGGGGCCCTTTGTGGGCACGCCTTCGCGAGGTCGTTGTTCGCCCGGGTCACGGCGCCGTGACCCAAGGAATACGGCTTCTCGTCTGACCACCACGCGGTCGAATAAAGAAAATATTAGAACGACCCTCCTAGTAATGAGCGTTGCCTTTGATGTTATTGCAATCAAACCATCTGCCTTGCGCGACAGTCTGGAAAGAAAAAAGAGAGTCCCCGACGCCAGCTTTTGTTTTATTTAATTTTCTTACAATTTACTTATAACTCTATGGTACGATTATAAGTTGCAGGCCAGACCACCCTCCCCACATATATAGAGACACATCTCGCCAACTGTTGGTCTCGGAGAGCACAGCGTCACTGTGCTCCTCGAAAACCTCCAGAAGACAGAACGTGAAACAGCGCGCCAAGACGAGATAAAAAGCAGCAAACTTAAACAGCGCTGTGTATGTGTGCTTATTGTAACATTTATTGTCATCTTGGTGCACTGTTTCACATTAATTATGTACGAACTGGCCCGCCAACAATCTGCGCTTCAGAGAACGTCAAGGTCACCTGAAAGAAATCGTCTTATGGTAACTCTGTACGAATTCTGTCCGCATCACCATCCGTCAACACGCAGGGCAGGGCGTGTATTCCTAACGCGCTTTAGGCGAACACTTCTCGAGATTGCATTTATTGAGTTCATTTGTACTCCTTAAGTGTTTCCTTCATGAATCCGTTTACCAAACAATGCATATGCATATGTGGATATGCTAATGCCGCTGTCGAATGGGATTAACACTGTTTTAGCGTTTCGAACGGTTCTTCGCAGTGGAAGAAACATATTTAATACGGGAAACGACAGGTTTCCCGTTATAAGTCTACCATAAAAAGCAATAAAAAAAGACTCAGTGGGCCATGTATGCGTCCGCTTCAGACGACTTGAAAGTATTTCATGCAGATGCCGCAATGTCTCAGTGAACGCGCAGCTCCCGTACTGGGAACTATGAGGCGCATAGGTGGTCATGTGACTCGATCTTTTCACCCACTTCTCTTTCTTCACATTTACATTACGGTTAGGTCTAATAACTTCCTCTGTACTATGAGTCATGCTGCACCGCTGAAACGAATGGCAAAGCGCAGCGCCTCGTGAACTGGTTCACGTGGTTCAGGCGAATCGAACGGACCTTATATGTACTGTCAGAGCCTCCAAGATTTCCGGAACTCGCTCGCTGGATTCCGTGCCAACCGGTTGTGCCCTCGCGATCTCCGACGACAGCGCAGCTCTGGCCGACTGGGTTGGTCCTGCGCCATCTCCTGCCGCCGGTCCCCTACGACGACGTCAGTGCAGCTCTGGCCGGCTGGATTAGCCCTACGCCATCTCCTGTCGCCGACAAGAGCTCTCGCAAGTGGTGCCCCGTCCTCGGACTCCCGTGACCGTGTTTCTATCTTTCCTATCGCTCCTATTTCTCTTATGTCGTCGCTCGCTGCCCTAGCGCATCTCTCTTTCTCTCTATACCTTTAATCCTATCCTTGTAATCCCTCCTCACCCCCATCCCTTGTCAGCTACTGTTGAGGTGTCGCACGCTGATGCAGACAGTTACGGGGCTCACTTTTCTCTCCTTTTCCCTCTTATAACCCCAATGTGACAATACCAGTCACCAGACTGTCACGTCAGAAGCCAGCGTAAAAGAAGAAAACAAGCATCAAAGGACTCTTCGGGTGCGTTGGCCATTCTTCTCGAAGGTGCGTCGCTACGCTGACCAACCTCCTCGCAGCGATCGCTGAGTGAAAGCCACTGGCTTCGAGAAGGAAGGCGTGAGCCACCCCTTGTTGTGTCACGTGACGATGGTTTTCGAAAAGGCTCGCCTTTTTCCCCGCTTTGGCTGTTGATTGATTGATTGATTGATTGACATGTGGGGTTTAACGTCCCAAAACCACCATATGATTATGAGAGACGCCGTAGTGGAGGGCTCCGGAAATTTCGACCACCTGGGGTTCTTTAACGTGCACCCAAATCTGAGCACACGGGCCTACAACATTTCCGCCTCCATCGGAAATGCAGCCGCCCCAGCCGGGATTTGATCCCGCGACCTGCGGGTCAGCAGCCGAGTACCATAGCCACTAGACCACCGTGGCGGGGCCCGCTTTGGCTGTGCAGGGCGCCGACGAAGCTTCTCGAAACCAGGGGAACGTATACAAGCAAGCAGTGGATGGTGGTGATCAGGAGATGAAGAAAGTTTTGAGCCAGCGTGCGTAGAGCAGTTTTTCCGCCGTCGGGCGAAGGCTTATGTGTTCAGTGGCTAAGCAGATGAGATGAAGAGATTTTCCCCCTGTGGATGAAGGCTTGTGCGACGAGCAGAAAAACGGTGTGTGTTTACCGCCAGTTGGCGAAGACGCGTTATGCAGTCGCAGCACGTCAGGGCCGACGTGTTACCGGTTATTGGAGTGCGGGCATTTGACGAGGCGAGGTTCCCTGGAAGAGAAACTTTGGGAGCAGCGGAACGACAACAGCGCTGGACTTTGAGTGTGTGTTTCCTAGAAGAGAAGCATTCAAGCTTTATATCAAGAACTTGAGACTGAAACCGTTTCACGAACTTTTTAGTCTTTAAGGGCCTTGGTTGGATGCATGAGATTGCATTGTATAGCACGGGTAGTTGTTTGTGTCCGTGGTTTCGAGTGTATCTGATTGTATTTTGTAGCCCGTTGGTTAATTGGTGACGCATTGTATTGAATTATTGCCGAGTTTGCATATGTATGTGTTGTTTGGTCTGCGTATTGGAGAATATATTTTTGTTTTATTATCAAATGTCGGCTCTGACTCATTCTTTGGACCACAGCCGAGGTTCGCTGGCGCGCCGAATAGGACCACATCTAAATTTTCTGTGCTTTCATAGTGCAGATAGGGGGGGGGGCAATACTTCGGCCCTTGGAATTAGCCCGGTGATTGCCTCCCTCATTAACGAAACCAGTGGCACAGGGCATCGCAGCTGTAGGCGTGAGATTCAAATGGAAGCCTGTAAGACCTGCTCAGGCGGTGTTTCTGGCTTGCCTCACTAAGTGTGTGAAAACCGCACTTCTTTAGCTGCTCTTCTTCTCTCGCTGGATCGATTCGCACGAAAGTTGTGAGAGTAATTGCAGAAGCGTCTGCGTTACGGTTTGTTTTGTCCTATGACACCGTGTAAACGAGCGTGTCAGCCTGAATTTGGTCGTCTGTCTCCGCCGATACGTTATTCGTCTTATCCTGCCGCTACCGCTATAGCGTGATACGTGATTTGTGGCGATGCACGCGAGTACGCCCTCGACCCGTCGTCCTTTGTCGTCAGTCTCGCGCGGCGTTCTTTTTTTTTTTTTTTTTCTGGCAGCAAGTGCTGCGAAGCCGCGCAGTTGAACCCCAGCCGCGCGGTTGCGGGCCTCCGAACCGCTCGGGGAGAGCACACACCGAGGCGGGAGGCCCCGGCAGTGAGGAGCGATCCGCCGGCTTTCCCGTGTGACGATCGCGGGCTCCCTGCTCTTAGCGGCTGCGCACAATGGCACGCTGCAAACGCACCGATGACGTAGCCCTACGGGGCCCCGCGGTTGTCGCCAGCTAGACGGAGCCTCGTGGTTTGCCGTGTTTGCGCTGCACCCTCGCTGTACTTGGGGGAGGCCAAGTTTCCCGAGGGCTTGTTTTTTTTTTGCTCTCCTGTTGCTGCTGCTAATGCCTGCGCTGGAGAGAGAGTAAAGCACTGAAAAGCCCGCTTTCCTTTCTCTCACTTCATCGCAGAGAAAAACATGGCGGAAAAGTTCGGAGGGAGAAATTGGATGAGAGGGGTTATGTTCGCTTGTTCGTGCATATCGGGTAATACGACTTCCCACGCTCACGAAGTCGTATACGCGACAAGTGCATTGTTTGGCTTGCATGTGAAACTCATGGCGCTGCGTCCTTATCCGACGGCGATTGCCCGACAGTTGCGTCTGTTTTCTGCCGCTGCATAGTTCCATAAATGCCGTCTCATATAGAAGTACGTGGTCCGTTCAAGTAGTTCGGAAATGTTGTTTCTGGCTGCGTCGAGCACGCGCCGACCGGGCGGTGGTCGTGAGCCCTCCTTTTATCAGTAATGACACATGCCTGGCAATACCTTTCTTTACAACCGATTCTAGATCTATTTAGATCTTGGAAGGGAAAAAACACTACTCTAGCTTACTGCGGAAAGAGTAACCGCATATTTCATGTGCACATTTCATTCATCTAGCGCTTTCTTCACACACCTACATGTCTGGAATTTTTCGAACCACGAAGATCATTCACCTATATTTTTTATAATTGTTCTTTGTTGTGCGAAAAACGAAAATATTTTGTTGTGACATGTCTCCACTCCGTGCGAAGCACGCAAATACAATATAATGAAAATACCCCCAGAGGTGTCTAATTTGGTCTATAACAATTTAATAAAAGTTTCTGTTGGCTTTAAAATGGCTTTGCCTCCGTATTTTTTCTTGCGACTGCTAAAAAAAAAGAAAAATGTGCACATTTAACGTGGTTCGTATAGATATATTGTCCATGAAAGAGTTTCTAGAAATGCTCTAAGCACGCACGTGCCCTGTCATTTGATTCACAGACGTGTTATGCCCCTTCACGCGCGAATTATCAGGCGCTGTCTACAAATGTGTCATATTCACTTACCACCATTACAAGGCACTCAATAACACGTTTCAAGAAAGAAAATTAAGTAATAGAGTGTTGTTATGTGCGAGTATAAGTAATGAGTTGTAATGAGAATGTCATTAAATGCTTCATTGTTCTGCAGTCAGACGTGCTTCATTTTGGAATAGTAACTATGGAATCATATAGGCCCCGAATGTGTGCGCGACTAGTTTTTGACCTGATTCATTTCGTTAAAAAAAAGTAAGAATACTTTCGCCGTTGGTTCTGGAACGCAGAACGTCGAATGACCCGGCAAACAGCCTTCACTAAACGGACTGGCTGTAGTCGTACTGTGGGGTCAAGTTAAGGACTGGAGTGTACTAAAGCCGAAAAATTCTGATTATGGAGAGGGTCCAGTTCTTCCAATGAACAATGTGTCGTGATCTCTTATGACAACAAGTTGATGAAACTAGAATATGCAAGTTGCGTGCGCAAACGTATACCCACCACCGCGGAAGGGGACATCAGTGATAATTTCAAGGCGGCAGCCTTTAATGTCTCATGCTCACGTCCATCCGTCCGTCCCCCCATCCGTGCCCCGGCTCAGTGCCAGGTGCCGGCCGAGGTGTGCCAACAGGTCGCGTACCATTGGGACCGACCCAGTCTCAATGGGTATACGCTTTCGCCGAACACACCACGGAAATTACCAGTGCCCATCAGTTTTTTTGCCTTTCTATATTTTTCCATATTAGATCAAGGACGTTTCACGAAGTGGCTGGGGGGATAGCTGCCGTGGTAGCTCAGTGGGAGAGCATCGAACGCGTTATTCGAAGGTCGCAGGTTCGGTGCATGCTCACGGCAAGTTATCTTTTCGCCCACTTTTCTTTATTCATAATTACATTACAATTGCGTCTAATACCTTCCCCTGTACATTCCTTGGCATTATTGTCTGTTATATCTCAATAATATATATATATATATATATATATATATATATATATATATATATATATATATATATATATATATATATATATATATATGTGTGTGTGTGTGTGTGTGTGTGTGTGTGTGTGTGTGTGTGTGTGTATTCAGTACTTTATTTTGCATTTGATTTAACATTTTATTATGATTATACGCCACACAATCATGGCATGAGGGCGTCAAGTTTTTCTTTACAATTAGCAAGTCAGAAATACATTGCGTCTGGCCTAACAGATTTATAATGGTGACGATGGGTCAAGCATTTATTAACAATGCCGGCTCCAGTTGTTTGACATCGTGCGAATAGGATCATCAGGTTGAGGGCATACACGTATATGTATGTGCTATATATACTCTAAAGCTTCCTTCATGGTGCTCAACGGTTGAGCCGAACGTCGCGGGATCGATTCCCGGGCGCGGCAGCCGCATTTTGATGGACGCGAAACGCTAGATGGCCGTGTATACATGAATTTAAGTGCACGATAAAAACAGCAGATGGTCAAAGGTTCTGGAGCACTTGCGTCCCTCATAATCATATCCTGGTTTTGGGCACGTAAGACTCCCAAAGTTATTAGTATTATTATTACTTTAAATGCTCACAGGATGTCACTAATCCCGTGATTGGGATGACAACTAATCGCCGGGCAGATTCCAGAGGCTGACGTGTCGGTCTTTCGAAACACAGAACGAAAACTTGGAAGATAAAGATTAGGCCCCTATAATGCGCCAGCGAACGCCGGTTGGGGTCCAAAAACTGAGCCAGAGCGAAAAGTTGACAACAGAAACAAAATATATCATTCGTTAAGGCAGTCAAACCCTTGCATAAACATATACATGCATGCACATTCGGCCAGTCGGTTGACTGATAATTCCGATGATATTCAATACAACAGCAACAGTCAAACCAATCGTGCTACAAATGCAATCTCATATATTACAAGATCTTCCGAACACTTAAGGTTTGAAATATCCACAGATTATGCCCAGTCCACAAGTTGTTAGAAAATGTCCCGAATGTTTCCCCTTGAGGAAAACCCACGTGAAGGCTCGAGCGCTGATTGTGGTTGTTCCCTCCTTGGCCGGGATCCGTTACCGGCATGATTCTTTTGGCGCCTCTTCATCGGATGATTCACTCTGCGTCGCCGCCCGCTTATATCAGATCGCGGTTATATTCTACACCGCTCATGTGTGCGCCGCAAAGCGAAAGCTAGGGAACGTATACTAGACCTTTTTGTGTGTTTTACTGCGCAGACAGACGCTCACCGTATATTATAGCTGCGTTCGCTTCTCGAATTCTCCCGATGTCGCCCGGTGTTCGCTTTCACAGCGTGTGTTGTTTGTGAAGGAGCTAACTGGTGTACACTCTAGAGAAGCGACGGTTGATGTGGCCTTGAACCGCGGTGCGTGATCGGCCGGCGTCGTCAGTTTTCAGGCGCTTTTGAGGGTGGTTCCCACGCTCGTTTATGACACAGGATAGTGCATCTTAATGGTATATATATAGTGCATACATACGCACATTGAAATAATTTTAATGAAAGCCTGGGCGAGCTTGTGGGACGGGCAAAAGGGACCGCCTATAGGTGATGACCAAGACTCTTGTGTGCTGGCGACTTTCCCGGCCCGCTGGTCAGCCCAGAGTCGATCTTCAAGGGTGTGCAGAGCTGCAGTATGCAACACAGTCTAGAGCTCCCAGCACGCGCGGAGGCAATCGGTAGAGGCTGCGGCCCCTCAACGGTTCATTATCCCTCGACATTTCCACAGTATACATGATGTCTAGAATGACTCTTTCAGCGTAGCTCTTGCACTTATCTGTCTCCCATATGTCTGGGTAAACATGAGGCGTGAGATTTGTAAGTTCTAGTCTGTAATCGCCGTCAGTCCACAGTCTGCTTATATAGCTTGTGTTGAGGTGGTAAGTAAGCGCAACTTTGCAATTTGTGTAGAATTGTGTGACATCATTAAATTTCGTCATGCCATATTCCCATTCATACTCCTCTCCATCGTCATACAGAATCAAGCTTGACCGTGATATTGGCGTACGTGAGTGTTCGCATAAACCGACAACAACGATCGTTGTTGTCGTTACTGTAACACATCCGGCCAACTGGTGCCATTTAAATGTCACGCCCTTCACGGGGGCATCAGAATGCTAAAACGACGGGCACGTGGGGCCCGCGTTCTGTGAAAATGCTGTTTGCGTTTACGCAGAGCGCGCGCCAGGGTCCCGTTTTGCGTGCCGGCCAGTTTTCGAGCCCTTCCGATATGTCATCGGCGTAAGGGCGTGAGACTGCGTCGCAGATCCAAAGAACAATGGTTCGCTGTCGCGCCGAGGCCAGGCCACCTGTCTCGCCTCCAACAATGCCATCACTGGCGCCGCGGCCCTGCCCCGTATGTGCGCGCGAGTATGGCTAATGTGTTCTGCTCGGCAAGCTTGTCGTTTTCGGCTCAAGAGACGTGGCAGTGTCTGAACGGCCGTTTCAAGCGGTGAGTGCGCGCCGCGCCCTATGAAAATCTCTGCGCCCGCGAACATCGGCCTTGTTTAGCGCTGTAGGCCTGTTCTATGTTTGTAAACACTTACGCGCTGTCAACATTCCGAGGCGCTTAGGTGACGTCGCGGCTCGTAGGCTCAGCTCACCACCGAACTCTTTGGTCACGTCACAACGGCGTCGGAGAGCCTCTGCGAAGCCGCCTCCGAGCACAGCGCGCCAGAAAGCCCTCAACGCGCTTTTCTCTAAGGCAGCTTTGCAGCTGCTGTGCCGGGTGCCCCGTCATTGTATCGGGCGGTGGTGAGTCTTCGCGCCACGACGTCGCTACAAACGTCCCATTATGTTCACGGCACCTATACCCTGTTTACAAACATGGAATAAGTCTAAGCATTTCGCCGGTCTAAATCGGCTGCGTGCTTGCCTCTCGTCGCTGGCCGGAATGTCGCAATTTGTCGTGTCCGCTCTCTCTCTCTTTCCTCTTCTATTTCGGTGCGGTCGTCCGTCTCTGCCACAAGACCAGCGTCAGCGCCCCGAGCGACGCCAAGTGGCGCCGCCTGGAGAGGGGCGTCCGCCATATAGTAATGCGGCTTTAGACTCACCCGGCATTTTGGTTCCAGTACCGTGATTCGCGTTGAGTATATAGCATGCAAGGCACTGTAGCGTTTACACCTGCAACTGCGTACGATAGATGGGACGATGCCAGAATTTTGTAGGGACTTTCCCTGAATAAAGCCAGCGTGTTATACTTCTATAGATGTATATGAGTGCTGGACACACTGTAGCTTAGGGTGCTTATGTTGGGGTATCGGTGCATTAGTAAATCATTCTAACCGAATAAAACATTTTTCTTGTGAAAGTAGGATACAACATTATACAATAAATTATGTGAATAAATGGATTTGATTGATGTGTGGGGTTTATGATTACGAGAGACACCGTATAGTGGAGAGCTCCGGAAATTTTGACCACCTGGTGTTCTTTAACGTGCGCCCACATCTGAGCCTACAGCATTTTCGCCTCCATAGGAAATGCAGCCGCCGCAGCCTGGATTCGATCCCGCGACCTGCGGGTCAGCAGCCGTGTACCTTAGCCACTAGACCGCCGCCGCGGGGCTGTATATGTATAGGCAATATGGTAGGTAAGATAATAAATACAAGTTTTATTTTCCATGAGCTGTCCAGTTTATTCACTAAGGTTAAAGCTTGGGCGAGTTGGTTCAAATACATGATTAAAAACACACAGCGCAAACAACGGCAGGAAGAAAGGAAGAGACAGGACAGAGCGCTGTTTAATCAGTTTATTCAGATGGGCAGCTTGTGAATGAGCAAGCGACAAGGCGGAGTGCTGGGCGAGCTATTGTGCATCCTTAATTTAGACGACAACTAGCCGAACAAGTGCACACACAAGATAAAAAGAGCGCGACGAATGGCTGGACTGGCCAGTCCAGCATTCGTGCCGTGTTCTTCTTGTGTGTCTTGCGTTTACTTTCGGTGGTAAATTTAGTATCATTTTAGTAAGCTCAATGAAAAGTCACATGCTCATATTGCTGGGTAGAATAGACGGCCGACCATATTCCAAAGCACGTTTCTGCGGGTGGAAGGCTAAATAATTGTATCGATTCGATATATTGACCAAATATCTGAATAAGTTCGATACGTAAAATGCGATCTGCACCGAAAATCGTTCTTGTTTTCCTAACTTCAGTAGTTAATTTCTTTGGCCGAGAGTCTGTTATAGAGGTGCGCCGGCAAGCCAGGAGGCATGCTGGTCGCATACAGTTTATAAAGGTACGACCTCACCGAAGCAGTTGCATATATATAAACGACTTCTTCATTTGTATTCCATAAATCACTTTTCAGTCCCTTCACCAGATGATTCTGCTTCTGGAATTTATGCCACGACCTCGTTGACCTGTTTAACGTTGAGTGTAGTGTCAAGGCAGTAAAATCGAGGCTATTTAATGCTTTTGTCAATAGCGTCTTGGAGGCCTACTCTATCTGAAATATAGAATAAGTGTTAAAGCATGTTCTGTTGGTATGTACTGGCCAGTATCGGATGTTACGTCCTCACGGATCGTACGTTCCGTACGGGTGGTTCCCACAGAAGTGTACCAACAGGTTATACGAAACACACGCACGCACGCACACACACACACACACACACACACACACACACACACACACACACGCTTGCGCGCACATACACACACACACACACACACACACATAGAGAGAGAGAGAGAAACAAACAAATGAACACACGCACACACACTCGCACGTGCACACGCCAATGTGTGTGTATTCCCAGTCCATCACCTGTAATAACCGTTTCCCTACCAAAATGTTTGGACGAAAATGCGGAAGGGCAAAAAAAAACTAAAATACGTTTTTATTTTTTTGCTTTTCTATCTGATTACACACGTCTCCAAACATAAAAAATATTTACAACGACGATTTTTTTCCAAGGGTAATGCAGGAAAATGACGTTTTTATAACTATTTTGTGCAGGGATCAGAGCCGCACAGATTTGTTTGAGGTTAGAAAATCCTTTAATATCTGCAACTCGTAGAGGAGCACGGAGCAGCGCCGTGATGGGAGGTATTGGGGGGGGGGGGGGGGTATGGAATAGAGAGTAAAGCAAAGGCCACACCAGGAATACTTAACGAGAGCCAGTAGCTGCAGTCAGCGCGGTTCGTAAAAGATATACATCTCTCTAGTTCGACCCTTCGAAGTAAAAAAAAAGAGAGAGAGAGAGAAGAGAGAGAAGAGAAAGCAACTGGAGATGGACGCATCTTCATCTGAAGATGGGGAAGGACAGCGGGGTGAGAGCAAGGTTAGCGGAAGGCGCCGACTAAACAACGTTTCTTCTTCGCCGAGGTTCGGAGTGGCGATGGTGGCGCCGTGCAACGCCCTCCTTCTACCTGTCCGCGCAACTGGTCGGTGAGGCAACGCGCGCTTTGATTCTTCCCTGCGCGCTGGACGGCGGGCGAGAAAGCGGCCGGCGCGAAACTTGAAGATCAAGTGTCGCCCGCGAAGGAGGCTTGCGGGAGGGGAGTGGCCCCCCCTAAAAAGTGGTAATCCCAAGCGCCGTCGTCGGAGGAGGAGCGGGTTTTCTTCTTGCTCCTCCGCGTGACCTCCGCGGGTGATCGATTAGCGGGCTGGCCTCTCCTCTGCGGCCTCGTGGCGTTGATCCCGCGCGATCTGTCCGGATCGCGGCGGTCTTGATGGCTCGAGAAACCGGCTGTGCGCGCGCTCGCCGGCAGGTCGCACCACCGGAGTTATTCCGCCGCGATATTGATTCGCGCGTCCGCGGCTGGAGGCCGCTTCATTGCTCTCTCGCCTCTCGAGCAGCGTTCGTCTCCTGCTGCCCGCTCCTCCTTGCGGTTCCGCCTGAAAGCGAAACGACGCGGCACGGCCTCTTCTTTCTTTTTCCCCGCTTAGCGCAACGAGTCCTTATCGCAGCTGTACTCGTTCCGCCCTCTCTCAGCTGTCCCCACGTCGTCCGTACGGTTGAAATCTATCTGATCTGCGCGTGTTATCCGTGCCGGCAACACACACCATTCGATTAGGCTGCTGTTTCGCCGTTTAAATAGCAGCTATTGAAGATCTCGCAACGCTGATGTAAAAATTGGGGGACTTTTTTAAAAGTTAAGCGTGAAAGCAATGTCCTGTCCTATAGTACTCACTTCAAACACTCAGTGCATGAAGTATTTTTGAACTTGCTTGCACCCACTACGTGGGCCTAAGAGAATAGGCGCAGTAACGTGTGTGCCTTTTGTAGTGGGTGACCGGCTTTAAGCCAAGATGTCATTATGATAATCACATGTTCTGCCACCAGATGGCAATGTACGCTTGTACCACGTAGGGTGTCTTGATGCGCGCGCCCCCGCATGGAGCGGAGGAGCGAGCATCGAGGCACTCTAGTACCACGCATTATTACTGCAATATTTCATGATGTATGGTGAAGCATGTATACGGGACGCGTGTGTCCGGTAAAGCATAAAAGTTACTTTCACGCATTTCCAAGCAGACAAAGTTATTTTCGCTGAGTTTTCATGCAATTGTCTTGCAAATCGAATCGAGGGATTGAGCGCCAATAGTTAAATATTGGCGCAGCAGGAAGCTTTGTCTTTTTTTTTTCAACAAAGAGCTCAAAGGGATTTTAATGTTTACTTGAAATCGAGTGGAGGGTAGTTGAGCGCAGCTTATGAAACCCCCCTCCCTCTTCCTTCGTCGTAACAAAAGTGGTCTCTACGGTGAATCAAACGACGGCTGCATGCAAACGCGTGGCTGTGGGATATAACACCAGGTTACCACTCAAACGACCCAAGTTTGATCCCGACTCAGACCCAGAATTTTTTATTGTATATTTTTTTGCAGCTTTCTCGATTTTTCGGTCACGCACAAGATGATGATTATTCGCTCGCAACCAACGACGCCGTAACTTCCGTGAAACGAGCTATTTAACGCTACCGTGCTAATATGTTGCTGAGTGTGGCTCTCAGAGGGATCCAGAGTTGCGCATCTTTGTTTCCACGCGCTGATCTGATGCCATATGCCAAGCGCAGCGTGGTGGAAAGGAAACCTGGTGGTGGAAGGAGCAGAAAAGAAAACGACAGTACGGATGCTGACTCGCAACAATGGAGTTTATTAAAGGCTTCCTGCAATCCAAATAATCGTTGAATTAAAAGATCTTATTGCCTGACTGTCGCAGATTTTTTTAGAATCCGTCATACACGAACCAAGTTACGGGAATTAGTCGCAAGCTTCAATAGCTTTCTCTTTCGTACTTGCGAGCGTGCTGAAAACTACGCAGGGAAGGGGGGCAAGAAGATGCGTCTCTTGTTCAGCGCGTGTCATGATCTCGTGTGCTTTCTTTAATTGCGAGTTTAAATTTTCATGCCTTCTCTAATGCGCATGCGCTTGTTTTCTTCTGTTTCGCGCAGAGCCTGACATCACCGGTTCACGTGTGCGCCCAGGTGGCCCACCTGATTGTCAGGAGAAAGAAAGGACACAGGCGAGTGAATTTCGTGCGCGGCGTTAACGGCACCGTTGTCGTTGTGGGTGTTTCAATGTCTCCGGGAGTGAACAACTCAACGTAAACGCATTTGAAGCGTTCAACAGCGTACGCTGAGGCCGTCACTCATTGCTGTTCGTGTATTTCGTGCTCAATCTACTCGCCTGCCCTTCTCCCCCACCCTTTTTTTTTCTCTTGGCGTGGTATTTATAGATTGAAAGCATCGCATAATGTGAAGCGTCACCATCATCTTACACGATGCTACATCATGCTGGAGGTGACTCGCGGTACGCAGCAAATATGATGAGAACAGAAAATATTTACACATAACGCGGTCACAGATGTATACGTTGATTTCTCTTCTCTGAGCTGATCGCCGCCACGATAAACGCCCTGTTCATTCCGTTAGAGGCGTTATAGGCAGTTCAAATGTTCGTTGTTCTACCTTGAACGTTCCCTGCGTCGTAACGATCCATTCTTCATTTATCATCGCGAACACATTGAATTGATGGTCGGTTCCGCTAATCATTATGACTTTCAAGCCAATTACGAAGGAGGAGAAGAGTTAAAATTAAAAAAAAAAATGTAATGGATCTTTACAAGATACCTGAATTCCGCTGTGACAGACGCTGCGTGCATAAGGCTGACGTATAGTTTTAGGTTACTCTATTAAAGTGCTGAATTGTGTGTGTGTGTGTGTGTGTGTGTGTGTGTGTGTGTGTGTGTGTGTGTGTGTGTGTGTGTGTGTGTGTTTTATAAAGAGGAAGTTACTGAATAGAATAGAATAGAGTTGAATGTGGGACGTCGACAGAGGCACTCTATGATCACGTTGCGTATTTTCGGGAATGGACGACACATTGTGCCATAAGAACACAGTGAATTCGCACTCCAGATTGACGCCAATTCGAAGTTCATTTTTTTCCTGCCGACAAACTGGAAGATAGATCATATAGCGTTTACCTCTGTAGTCGTCTCGACGGAGTCGCGGTCTTGGGATCGCACTTTTGAATCCTTGAATCCCATATGGATCGTCGGGTCGGGACTGTCCGTTTGTTTTATTAACTATTAGCGTTAGTCATGCGATTGTTATACGCCAAGCCAAAATCACATCGCTGTATAACGCGCTGTGTCCACCCCGCACACACCCGTTGCTGCAAAAAAGGGGCGCAAACCATCGTTTTATTCACCGTAGAGACCATTTTTGTTACGACGAAGAAAGGGGGAGGGGGTGTCATAAGCTGTGCTCAACCACCCTCCACTCGATTTCAAGTAAACATTGGAATCACTTTGAGCTCTTTGTTGAAAAAAAAAAGACAGACAGAGCTTCCTGCTGTGTCAATAATTAGCTATCGAAGCTCAATCCCTCGATTCGATTTGAAAGAACGCTTATTGGAACTCGAGTTCAGGGGGATGTTCACACACTTGTCCACTGTCTACAGCAAGAACATGTAGAACCTGCTGTGATGCATGCCCTACGTGCTCTCAGCACTGGGGTCAGCTGAAGCAGACCAACATATTTGCACAGCGCAAGAGTACGAGTAGTTACGCCGTAACTACAGAAGAAGAGACAAGGAGAAAAACAGCCCAAGCATCTGTCTTATCAAAGCAGTGGCGTTGCGTGCGCAGAGCGGTGCCTTCCTCCTCGTCGCGTGTTTCGTGTCGACGCGGGAGGCTTCGAGCCACAGGTCGCGAGTGGGCGCACCCACGCTATCGCCGCGCCCCCACCTTCGGCATTGGGGAACTGCTCCCGAAAAGGGGAGAACGCCGAAGGCCGTGAGGGGGCGAAACCATTCTCCTATAGGAACACGATCATGGGCGAAGGACACACGCAGGGTTGCCGTTGTCTTGCTGTTTGGCTCGTTCCCACTTTTCCCCTTTCTCACTTCTCACTTTCTGCGTTGCTTCACGTCGCCCTGCTTAAGTCACGGCGTTGGCAGTGTCACACCGTCACTCTCTCGTTGCGCAACCTGCTTTGTTTGCGCATTGGTCGTGGTGCGTTTGGTCCCTGCGAAGTTGAGTTACGTGGTCAGGTTCCACTTGCCTTCCGAATAAAGGTAAGCGCGGCCGGCCAAGAACAGTGTTGCGCCGTGTTTTGTAAGATGTTTCATACACGAGGAAGACGGTGGGAGCAATCTGTTAGTTAAAAAACAGCAGTATTTCTGATCCACCTGTCTATCTTTCTTCGTATCCTGTAGGTATATCTTTAAGTCCCCCGTCTCTGCGGGATGACGTACAGCTGAACCTGATAAATCGCTGGTCTTCCATGAAACGTGGAATAATAATGAGCACTGCTGAAGGCTGAAGAGCGAATCGTGGGAGAACGATGTGTATATCTGTCTAAAGGCCGGAAGCACCCAGTTGGGCGGGATATGGCCAAGCAAGTAAGCAGCAAACAAATTGGTCGTGGAGGAAAAGGGGTTAACGTGATCGACTAATGCCTGTTGCTCCGAAGGAACAACACTAAACCTAATGATGGAGCGATATATTTACCGTTCAGGTCTCGCTCACCATTCAATATCGAAAGTCACGTGTTCGTGTTTCTGTGTCTGTGCACAATGTTTCTGGTTGCGTCTCTTCCTTCGTCCATGTCGTTTCTTAGCCCGCGCAATTATGAAAATAAGAGGTTACTTTTCATGTCTAATGCTATGTTGTTCATCGGTGCTTCAAAGTGAAGGCCACGACACTTTATTGCCGCAGGTACACATGCATTTCGCGCAATATGTATTAGCTTTGGCAGGAGGCCTTTTTTTTTTTTTTTGTCCCAGCTTCGCTCCGCCGGTGCCAACAACGTCGTCCCTCGCAATTCACTCAATACGTATATCTTTAAGAAGCGAAGCAGAGAAAAAGGAAAGAAAGAAGTTAGAATGACTAGAAGCGGCAGTCGTATGATTAACAGATGAACCGCTCAGATCTGTTACGCCCCAAAACGTGACGCATGGAGCTTTTTCATGGAAACGCAGCTCCATCCGTTCTGCGCTATTCGTTCCCTTTATTCCATTTTCTCGGCGCATTCGGTATAATATGTGCAAATCAGAAATCCCCGACGTTCGCGCGCACTCAGTGGTGCTCAAATGAAGGCGCCCGGAATTTGCATGTGCGCAGGAGAGAGAGGGAAAGATGATGACGAGCGAACGGAGGAGCTGCAGCGTATATACAGCGCGGCGTAAAAAGCGCTTACTGCGTGTCAATCGGCGCCTTCGTTCGCGTGCGTTCCTTCGCCGCCCCACCCCTCCTCTCTCGCGCGCTTTTCTGTTCCTGTTTAGTTTGATATGTCTCGTTCCCTGCCAGGATAGACAGTCTCTACTTGTTATGACACGTTCTTTCTAACTTTCGCCATCGTGTGCAGCGCTAGAAGGGCACCATTTGTCCGCCGAACAAAAGAGGAAGAAGACAAAAAAAAAAGATAGCAATAATAAATCTAGGTCGATATACGAACTCTGGAGAAATGAGCACGGGAAGGAAATCCACGAAGGCGGGAGAGACGGAGGGAACGGGCGAGTGAGGGGGCGAAATAAGGGAATCTGGCGAGCGTGCGTGTGTCTGTGGATCCCGGCGCACACGCCGAGTGGAGGCACTTCCATCCAGGGCACGGTGGCCGTGCGGCAGAGGGAGAAAACACTGGCGCGCAGTAAATGGCGGAGAAGCTTATCGTTTTGAGTTCCGCTTCTTCCCCTGTACGTCTCCCCGATTTCACTTTCTTGAACGGTTTTCTGCTTGCGTGCTTTATTTGCCGTAGCGCGCGCGCTGAGCTCGCCACTGAGGAGCGCTCGTTTTATTCTCCCCCTTCTTCGTTATTTAGTTCCACTCTCCTTAACTTGCATTACACTTTCCCCCTCGCACTTTATTATATTTTTCTTTCTCTAGTGCTCGAACGGCCCTTATGAATGCCCTGAGAAGGAGAGAAAGTGCGTACTTTCATTGTTCTTTGTTTTCCCTATTTCGATTTCTCGTTGACTGCCACTCTCCCTTGCTCTTCCCTCTCACGCTCTTCCCCATGCCTGGTCGCACTCCTCCGAACTTCACCGTTGATGCGCCCCTTTTCGCTTCATGGCTCTCGTTTTAGCGTTACGTCTATCTGTCGGTTTCTTTCTTGTATTCTTTTCCTCATTATTGGAGGGTGCCCTCCCCTTGTCCTCTACTTTGCCATTATTTCTCCCCGTCTTACGCTCCGCAACTCCCGCTTCTGTTTCGTGCCTTGTTTCGTACCTTTCTCTCTCTCTCTCTTTATATCTATCTATCATTTCTTTTGCCCCTCGTGTCCGCGCTCCGTTGCTTAGTTGGTATTGTCTTTTTTTTTTAATTTCGTATCCATCTTTTTTTTCTCTCTTCTTAGTTTTTCTCTCTCTCTCTTCTTCATCGGCCATGGTTGTCTCGACCAGCGTCTGTATTTGCAAGCCGCACGCCTGATTTCATCATGCTATACCTTTTCCTCCTGGTTGAAAGAAAAACTTCTGTTTTTTTTTTTTGCATTTCTTTAACGCCATGGCTCGCTCTTCTTCTATGGGGTAGTGTTGTCCTGCCCTTTCGTTTTTGCTTCTTCCCCAGCTCTCTGAGGTGAGCGTCATGGAAAGCGCGAGCGAAAGTTTTCCTCTCGCCTTTTTTAGCCCTTGCGGCTCTTTCTCCGTCTAGATCTCTCCCGCTCTTCCTCGGCTGCAACGCTTCTTTAAGCTCTTTCTACACTTGTCCCCCTTCCCGCATAAACTTGATTTCTCTACTCCCGTTTTCCTTCGTCGTTTCTTGCTTGGTCCTCTTTCTCCTGTAGCCCCGGCTACCTTTGATGGGGCTCTTTTTACTTCTTTCCTACTATCTTTCGCTCGTTCGTTTGTTGAGCCTTTCGCAAATCGCGCTGCCCGTTGCGCGCTCGGTTTATAAATCTACGGTTCTGCGCTTCTCTTTCCCGTATACCCGCCCCCATCGTGCGAGCATCGCGCTGCCACGCATGTATCTCTCATTCTCTCTTTCCTTACTCTTACTTCACTTAATATAATATACATGTGCAAGCGCTTGCCATCCTCACTTTGTTTTCTTTTTTTCTTTTTTTGTTTACTTTTTTTGGACTTAGAGAAGACAGGGTATGGTTAAGTTTCTGCGAGTCTCCTTTGTTGTATGGAACTTTTGTGCTGAAGCACTTATGGATTGAGTCAAATCTTTCTTTCTTTCTTTCTTTCTTTCTTTCTTTCTTTCTTTCTTTCTTTCTTTCTTTCTTTCTTTTTTATGTGTTCTTGCTCTCGGCATCTGTCGCATTTGTCGTATCGTCGTTGCTTCTTTCTTGTAGTCCGCGCTTTCATTGACTCAGTGAGTGAGAGAAAGTTCGCATCTTTTTCTTGATTCGCGTCGTTTTCTATATGCACTAATAAACACACACACACACACACACGCATATATATATATATATATATATATATATATATATATATATATATATATATATATATATATATATATATATATATATATATATATATATATATATATATATATATATATGCCCGCGTCTCTCTCGTGATGGACGGGTTAATTATATTGCCGTTGAATAAAGAATGGTGGCCTTAGTATATATAGACCTGTCCCACTTTTACACACAGCGGTAGGCGCCGTCCACATCGCCTACAGCTCTTTACCAGCGTGGAATGGGTCGACCCATAGCAGAGCATTTTACAGAATGGTGGAGGAGGATAGAGGATGGTGCAGTCTTATGTGGGCCAACTCAACGAGAGGGACGTGTTATTTTTTTCTTAATTGTGTAAGAGGGACGATAAAGGAGGAGATGGAGCTTCGGTTCTTAGGAATTCAAGGAAGCTTTCGTTGCGAACAAGTGTCAGTGTAACGGGGAGCCATAGTGTCGCGCCAAAGGCAAATTTCTCAGAACTGCGTGGGCGGGTGCCTCAGGAGTGCATGCTTAAGGCGGAGCTTTGGTCCACGTTCTTTTTCGGTGATATAAAGAAGTGAACGACAGTCTACAGTGAGTGGGCTCTTCCATGGTATATGCTTTTATAAAATAGCTCGCTCTTGGAAGTTTCTCGAAGGTTTGAGCACACATGACCAGCTTATTTCAACTGTCGCTTTTCGTATTCTTGTCTTCGCTTTTCAGAAAATTCCGCTATCGCCGCACCATTGTAGCACTAAAGTTTCGAACCGCGATGTTAACGCTCGTTTGGGATGGGAAGCTTGGGTTACGTTCTCGTGCCCATTCAATATTTTAACGCGCTATCGATTCTGTTATTGTTGTTAGTAGCATTGACAGCAGCGCTCTGTTTCTGTGTGGTGGCCTTCGATCACCCATGTGCTTGCGCGTGTACACGATGTTCTCACCTCCCATACTCTTTTCTTCTTCGGCGTATATATGAGTGGAGTGAGGTACCAATCAGAAAAAAGGTAAAAAGGACGGACAATCAATTAGGCAACCTAATCAACTTTCAAGGTTGAATTTTGCCATTACAGCCCAGATTCTTGTTTGTATAGACACTGCGGCAGAGTACCAACGTCGACTTGGCATGGTTGGCAAGAGGTGGTGGTGACATATCTGGCAACTTCATTATTGAAGGATTATAAAACGAAGAGGAACGTGTTTCGTAATGATCATCTTTATTTCTCATTATTTTCGGCCTTGGTCGCTGGCTTGCTCGAACAAGCGCCCACATATGATAATGAAACCAGAGAGAAAAAAGACCGCCAGGGCTACGCAGAACGCGCAGCACTGTCGCAGCGAAAGCTGGAAGAGTGGCCTTTCAGAGCCTTCTTTTAACACCCTTACCCCTGTATTCTAGAACGTCCCTTCACTCAACGCTTCACCTTCACTTGACTGCATATCTGCGATAATCTGCTGCAATTCTTGAGTAGCACAGCGTCATTTTCGGCCGAGTAGTGGCGCAGTGTTCAACTCCGTCAAGTTAAGGGTGAAAGTCGAGTCGAGGAGCGTTTGTGAATATGGTGGTTAGGCACTGCAAGCACACTTGGGGGTAAACCCACTTGCCACCTCGCCACTAATCGTTCTGTAGTGGGCAGGTATTCGCTATGCCATCCTTCGTCATTCTTCGGAGAAGCACGATACTTGCTTCACACTTGCAAGGAACTTTGTGCAATTATGTGTGCTGTGGCTGACGACGATGAAGAATTCTGCGAGGAGCTTTTGCAATCTTCACAATTCCCTACCGTGGGTATGCGCCACAGTTAGTAGCTGAACAAGATCAAGCTTTTGTAAAGGGCTGGAACATTATTACACTCTAAAAACTAAGACTCAAAAACCACTCTAAAAATGTTACGCCACCATCGCCCGTGTGCGATGGTCGTAGCGAAAAACCTCAATACTAATATAAGAAGAATATCATAGCCGTTTGCGTTGAGTTTTGGTCGTGATCGATTGGACGAGATATTAGTCGCTTATTTCACTACAGAGATCCAAGGCTAAAAACGTGGATATTAGGAGTTCCGAGGGTCATACAGTGCGCTGAAATCCACTTGCGCGTGCATGGAAGCGCTGTTATTTTTGTTAACCATCTCCACCGTCTCAACAAACAAATGCAGTACGTTTTACTGCATATACGTGTGGTTTTTAGGTAGTGATAATCACACGCGGTGTGCCGACGCATCTAAAAGTGATAAAGAGCAAGAGTATTACCTCGTTTTACTCTATCATGCCTGAAGAGTGTACGGGTATTTCACTGTCTCGAAAAGAGGAAGAGTAGAAAGCTGTTTCACTCTTTCGTTTCGTACAGAGTGAAAAGGAATTTCACTCTATGTGATGCTTTGCGAGAGTAGAACACTTTGAAGAGTAACTTGGCCTTTTTTTACTCCTGCGATGCCCTCCGCAGTTTTTAGAGCGTAGACGACCCGCTCGTTGCGCTATTCACATTACACCTCGTTGCTTCTTTGCTGTTCTAAAGCGCTTTATTGCTCATATTAGCGCAATTCCTTTCGCAACATCAAGTTTGCAAAGGAGTTCCAAGCACCGGCGTGACTCAGTGGTATAATTCTAGGCTTGTACGTACGCAGGGGACCCGGGTTCGAGTCCCGTTGTGTCCTTAGTGTTTTGTATTTACTAAAATATTTTTCTTATTTTGTGCGATAGCGGTTACGGCCACCGGCGGCGGCGGACAACCGCAGAGCGCACGTGACTCGTGTTGTGATCTCAAAACAGCTTTCACAGTTAAAAAAAAAAAGATGTGGCGATGGAAGCTTTTCAAAGTGTGCAACCTTCTAATTGCTTTGCGCTCTTGCCTAACGTGGAAGCCTGAGTGGCTGCATGGAAAGGTCCTACACATGTCTCGTTAAATCGAAAAGATCTCACTGCAGCGTGGGCGCGTGTTTTGTACAACGTGGCACAAATGGTCTTATAGCGTGGGAAATATGGTCTTTGCTGTCAATCTTGCAAAAGGTGTTTCATTGCATTTGACAGTGCTTTTAAATGGAAGTTGGTTCATTCATTCGTGCGAATACAAACACAGAAAAATACATGTATACAGAAGTAATTCCCCAAAATCTTGTCTGTATAAGAGAACCTGATTGATATGTGGGGTTGAACGTCCCAAAACCACCATGTGATTATGAGAGATGCCATATAGTGGAGGGATCGGGAAATTTCGACCAACTGGGGTTCTTTAACGTGCACCCACATATGAGCACACGACCCTACAGCATTTCCGCCTCCATTGGAAATGCAGCCGCCGCAGCAGGGATTCGATCCCGCGACCTGCGTGTCAGCAAAGTATAAGAGAACCTCCAGTACTAATTATGGAAAAAAAGAACCAGATTATTTCGAAAGCATCACTCGGATAAGTTATTAAAAAGTAATTATACAAGACAACAAATGAACTGTGACATGGTATAACTTAATCTACGTAGCGCGTTTTGAAACCTAGGACAAGGGAAGGGACAGAAGGGAGCGTGAGGTAGTGAGGACTGGCACAAAGCGCTCCCTTCTGTCCCTTCCCTTGTCATATGTTTCAAAACGCGCTACGTCGATTAAATATGTCTTACCAACATACCCAACTTTATACTCTAGTCAAATACTATGGTATAACTGCTCGTTATAGAAATTAAAAATACAAAAAAGTGCATCAAGGAGGTAGAGCTTGTACTGGCGCAGTATAGAACAAGTAAAATGAAACAGAGTACCGAGTAATCAAAATTAAGTTTTACGGTTTCCCTGAAATTCAGCGTTTGGAGGTGCATGAGCACCACCTTGTCAAAATTTTAGAATCCTGGGGGAGGGGGGGGGGCAGAAAGAAAAATAAAGATCACCGCAGTCAGCCGCCCAACTTATGGAGATAGAACAATGAACGTTTTGGCGAGGGTAGCATAAGTGGACGTGCTTGTATTGCAACGTTAACTGTTTCTACACAGTTACACTTGGCTCAATTATTCTAACGTATCCGTGCTCCGAAATATCCAGCTTCTATGCCTAACTGCGGTTCACATGATAACGCGTCACTGGCACAAAGCACCTCCCTGACGTGCCGCAGCATTAGCGTGTTGTATTTAATCTGACCACGTGTCGAAGGTTTAAGCAAATACGATAACGGTCACGCTTTTACTACCGGCAGGCGTTATCATGGAATTACCGTGCGTCTCTGCGCATTCATTCCTGGATATCGCTGAACTCAAGGACACGGGTTTTATTTCCTGGCACGCCGACCACACTTCAATCGGCGTGACATGCAAGAGCACCCGTATACACTCTGATTCAGGAGCATTTTAAGGAACCCCAGATGTTCAAAATTTATACGGAGTCCCACCATGGCATGCGTCGTTTCTTGCGGTTTCGCACAACACCTAGAACCCCCAGAAACTGACATGATTTATCTGTAGTAACTACAAAAAAATCTGGTTCTGCACAAAAGTGCAAGAAAACAAATGAACTGAATGGCAGGCATGATGAAAATTAGACCGTACTTTCAGTCTTCTTCTCTCATATTTGGGCGTATTTGTCAGTGGAGGTAAAAAACATTGTATATTAGGCCTAAATAAAGCGAACAAAGTATTCTAACGGATGGATATGTGAAGTTGAACGTCCCAAAACACTACTTGTATATTACAGACGTGAACAAAGCATTCTAAATTACATCACAGGAGCTCTGAAAATCTTTCAAGGCAGGCTATAATAGAAGACAGTCAGAATGCAGTGGTAAGGGCGTGGCTGTGATCACAGAAGGGAATCTCTCATAATTAGCTCTAGTTTTTTTCTATCGCCTAGGACCAGAGCTGTCGGTCGTATATTCATTGCTATATATTGCCTCGAGACGCAAAGCTCTTAGTGAAACATGATAGAGAAATAGATACGTCCATACCATGGTCTAAAAATGTGCGGACATGTCTTTGCGAGAATCCGGAAGCCATAGGCAATTGTTTGCTGCAGTTTTGAGTCGTGAGAAATGTTGCTTGATTGATATGTGGGGTTTAACGTCCCAAAACCACCATATGATTATGAGGGAGGCCGTAGTGGAGGGCTCCGGAAATTTCGACCACCTGGGGTTCTTTAACGTGCACCCAAATCTGAGCACGCGGGCCTACAGCGTTTCCGCCTCCATCCGAAATGCAGCCGCCGCAGCCGGGATTCGATCCCGTGACCTGCGGGTCTGCAGCCGAGTACCTTAACCACTGGACCACCGCGGCGGGGCGTCGTGAGAAATGTATACTTCAAGTTTGGATGAGGGGGAACCCCAGAAATCGACGACAGTGATTAGCAGCCTGGACGGGGTAATTTTCGGCAGTTATCGTGGGAAAATAAATGACATTCTTTTGACACAATGACATTTAGTCGCAACATTAACGACTAGTTCCGTCTGGTTTTGTGGTGCATCTTTCTATTTTAAGAAGAGAGATAAAAATCGGAGGTGTTTTTGCAGTGATAATTCCAAGATTTGATACGGGACTAAGTACACGTCAAAACAATTCGTGGCCATGCTAAAATTTTCACGTGTCGTGGTTCTCTTTGCAACCATGTTGTTCCTGCAACAAACCATGTGTTGGGTGTTCTGCACGTTGTATGCTCTGCCCAACTCTGCTTATCACCCTTCCAAGCAAAAAAGCAAAAGAATGAAAAGGGGACCTGCCTTATGTTACTCAGCTGTCTCGTATTTGTACTTACCAATGTAGATTGCATAGGACAATTGATGAGTAACTGATGTTTGCTTGTAAGTCATCTTGTATTGCCCCTCAATATGTACAGGTCACAAACAGAACCCAAACATTTTCTGTATTTACTTGGCTAGTAGGTCACTGCTTTCTTCCAAGAAGCAATTTTTGGTTAAATATTTGTTTCAAACCATGTGCTCAGGACCTCCTCGGTATATCACTAACTCGACTTCAAGCTGAAAAATTGGTAACCTTGTTGCAGCGATGCGAATGTCATAATCTGTGCATGCCACGCAAAGACAGCGCTGATGCTAAGTATGCCGTTTGTTTTTTCCCGCTTCGGCTTCATCCGGCTAAGCCAACCAACGTACACCTGAGAGAGCCAATCGATACGTTGGATGAGGTTGGCCGCTGACAGTAGCCACTGACGACTATAGGTTCATAGACACGATTACGTAGGACACCCCATCTAAACTATCTCCATTGTTACGGATATTTTCGATGAGTCTATTGGATGCACCAACATTTCAATGTATAGCCTTCAGGGACCGCTTAACCGGAAGTCTTGATTGTCATTCTGCGTTTAATCTCGCGCTCTGATCGAGTCCTCAAAGCGGCCACTTAGCGTGCTCAGTGGCCGGAGAGTACGCGGCCCTAGAGCGCGAATCAGCGTGACGCCGCAGTGACGTCACCTCGCACTCCCGTCTGCCCGGGAGCCGGTCGCACGAAACGTATTGAGTCATGCAGGCGGGTGTCCCCCTTCCGGGAAAACAAAGAGGTTAGGGAACGGGGTGATGCCGAGGAGGAGGAGAAGCGGACTGGCTTTTTAAAAGGGGCGTTGTGAGCGCGAGGGACAGATGGCGGCGGGAGCGCGGCTTTCCCCCACTGACTTGCCGCTTCTGTAGCGCGGAGTGGTCTCATCCCCGGTTCGCCTCACTTGGAGATTAAGTTGCGTAGTTCTCGTTGAGTGACGCTCTCTTAAGTAAGCCGAACGTAAATTGAGGCTCGTATGTCTGACCCACTTGTGCGCGAATATTCAGGCGCGTGGAGCTGCGTTTTCGTGATCTTATCGAACGCGGTGCTGACACGAGCTGCGAACTTCCAGCAGTGCCGTCGTTCGAGGGTGGGGTGATTATGGACTGCTGCTGGCGAACACCCCGTGTGCCGTGCCTTTTCGAACGGTGTGTTATTTGTAGACTGTCGGCGCTGTTTCACTATAGGCTTTGGCTTAATGGTCCACTAGCTGTTATTTGTAGATGCTGTCTCATTAGGCTCTGACACAGTGATTTGTTTGCTCTGCGTCCTAAGAAAATATTGCTGAACAATGTGGCAGTATTGAAAGCGTAGGATGTCTGAAATTACGTGTGCAGCTCTGAATCAAAAATGATCTCGTTATGACCCATATTTCGGTGGAACTGCGAAATGTGTAAAATATAGCCGGTACGGATATTACCAGAACTTCCCAATATTGCGGTTGTTTGGATTACGTCGCCCCCTTTGGGAACGCCTTTAAGGTGGCAACAATACTTGCAGGCGTCTCTTGTGATTTTTGTTTTAAATTTCAGCTTCAAACTACGTTTTTCCTGAATAGTTAATATCACTGTATTGGTGACACACCTGGCAGCACTGAAACAAGTCTTTTCGTTATGTCAGACATGCTTTGCCTTTGTCCTGTTACTTAAATGGTGTTACTCTGACGTAACAACGAAGCGGCAGCCGTGCGACACTTCTGTGATTACCGCTGACGAGCTATCGAAGGCTGCGCTCAATTATATTTTGCCGCGTGACTTCGGCGAGCAAACCGTTACGTGTTGCGCGCATTACTCGGATGCGCTCGGTCTAATCCGCGGCGCAGTGGTGGGGCGAGTGCGTGAACACAGGGGCGCGCGCACTTACAACACCTCTCCCTCTCCACGACCACAGTGGCGCAGCAACATGGCGCAGGCGGAGCCGCGGCCTGATCGGCCAGGCCACGTCAGATTTCATAGCAAACAGCAGCGGTGGGGCTCCACTTTATCAGTGTCATCTGGAACAGGGACGCTTTCGTCAATACTGGGCCAAGGAGCAGGGGGACGCGCGACAGGGAGACGCCAGGGGAGCGCGCGGGCGTGGCGGGCGATTGGGTCGTCGGAGGCTCCTTTATCATAGCGATGTTTGATTTGACACGTGGCTCCCCGGCCGAGTGGCGGGGAAAAGTGCGGGAAGTGCACTGGCTGCTCGCCCCGCCGCGATGACGAAGCGCACGCGCGGTCGGGTGGAGAACGCGGCGGGGCTTTCGCCGCTGCCACGAAGCTCTGTCATTGTCCCGAATTGTGAAAGGAAGAAGAAAGGGAGAAGAGGCATCGCATCTGCCGGTGTGTTGACTCTCGGTGTGTGCGAGGCGACCGTTATGTCGACATTGAGTGGCTTGTTCTCAAGTAAAGAGAAGGCTTATGTAGAGACAGAATACTCCCTCTTCAGGCGGCCATTAAGGTGTAAGGTTGCGCTGTGAAGCAAAAGAGACAGCAGTTCGGGTGTAATAGGTCGCGCACGGTGCGTGTACACGCGTCCGGCGGAAATTTGATGGCTGAAACCGCGCTTACATTATTGCCACACTGCGACGTAGTGCGGAGAAGAAAGCTATCTGGATGGCACTGGTAGCCCGTGCATGCGCCACTGGGACGCAAAACCCCGCAACTTATATTAAACGATGTAGGTTTTTGATCGAGAGACTGGATTCGTCATTTTTGTACTTCAGATGCGAGTGTTGTCACTTAGTGATGGCAGCTTACGTTCCGGGCACGTGCCCAAAGGCTATCTTTTCTCAGTGACTACTCACAGCCATAGTAGCGTGCTACAGACATCTTAATTTGGTTGCACCACTTCGTTAGATATGCAACGAATGAAGGGCGGATTGGTGGAGCTATCGGATAGTTATTCGATGTATGTATTAGCGTTGTCACTTGTAGGGGCACGCGCATACCTATTTATCTATGTGAAGGAAATGGAAAAGCAGTTTTCAGTGACAGGTAGTCTTCAAACTTCGCCAAGTTGTCTCCGAAGTGTTGTCTCCGAACATAACAATGTGTTCTTGCGATCGTGATTCTTTACGCCGTTTTTGGGCTACCCGCGCGCGCTCGATCTTTGGAGGAGGGCAAACGGCCCACTTTAATCATTTGGTGAGTCAGACAATTTCAAGTTAGGTTGGGCGAAAAGCAATTGCTAAGACCAAATCGAATAGTGTCAGAATGGTAGCGAATCAAATATTGGCAATTTCTGGCTATTTCGTGAATAATGCACCGCTCATATCAAGTATAAGTTCACGCTATCCTTGTATCCACAGCATTACTAGAAATATTGTGTCATTGTACAGCATATCAACACGAGAAAGTGTTTTATAACGGGGTCCATCACAGCTCCGCTGACGTATTTCCGTCACATATATGACGTTGTAAAATACATACTAATACATTGCAAAGAAAACAAAAAACGAGAAGAGTCTGTCACCCGGCGTCGAACCATGCAACCTCTCAATTCGCAGCGGGCGGCGCTAACCCAGCGTACCTTGTCGAGGGTGCTAACGGCAAGCCATTTAATACACCATACATCGTTTGGCCATCCTCAGAGCTCCAAAACTTTAGCGTGTTTTTGTTATCAGTGGCGAGATGGCGCGACGGGCTCGCGTTGCGTAGGATGCCTCGATGCGCGCCCCCGAGTGGAGGCGAACGAGCGCATCGAGGCACCCTAGCGTTGGGCGGGCTCTGAAGGTCGACGCCTCCACGGAGCGTGGTCTCCCTGCATGCGCGCGGGCTCACCAGACTCGTAATTCGGGAGAGGACGAAGGTCACTTCGCACGCTGCCGCGGCCGCGTTTACGAAAGGAGCGCGCTGCTGACACACAACGAACACACGCGACACTTGTTCGCGCTTGTCCTGTATATACTTGTGCGCTCGTTTCGTGCGTCTTTCTGTTTGAAGAGCCTGCTTTAAATGTCAAGCTGTGACAGTTGTTAGTCCGCGCTCGTCTTGTATGTATGATAATTTCGTGTGTGCTTTCTGCTTGAGGTGCGCGCTGCAAGTTTCGAGCTGCTTGCTGTTCTTCCCGTGACTTTGCAATATCTTGCTGTTGCTGAAACAATGCACAGTAAACGCTCAATTACATCTGTGAAGACACGTTTCACTTTCGTGGTATACCGATTGCTATATAGGGAGATCAGCCACGTTTTTTTTTTCTAGTGTACGCTTAGAACATGAGATGACTATTATTAGACAGTCCACCTTTTATTCTCCATTATTACTGGATCTTGATGGACAGTACGCAATGGCGTATGCAATAGGTTGCCTTGTTGACCAATAACAACTAATTTTAGGCTTGCTACCAGTCCAGAAATGCGTGTTGTCTATGGAAGGACTAAAAATATTTTTTTCTTTGGTTCCAATGGTCCTGGCAGATATTTTCGCAATCTTATCAAGTATGGTACAGTTAAGTAAGTCTAAGTTTAATCCAATAAAATGTCACTCTAGCACATCTGTAATGAGAAACAATGTCCGCCGCGAAAAGACGCCCCCCCCCCCTTTTTTTTTTTGCAAATGATCCAACTTTTCAAAACTCTTCGTCGGGAGAAAATATTCGAATTTTTTCTTCAAATGTTATCTCCGATCGTGCGACATGAGCGGCGTAAAGTATTCAAAAAGGATTTCCGAAAACATTAGAATTTCCGAATAGTCACCGTATATTGAGTTGTCTCTCGTAAGCTTAGAATATTTGCGCTCACTTTATAAATATTCGCTGTCGCTGGCCCCGTTGTCGCGTACTCTAAGTATCACAAACTCTCTCTCTCTCTGTTTCTCTCAGATTCCGAAACTAAGCACCGCATTCTGTAAAACGATGAAGAGCTGTCGCCGGGTCTCTTGTGTCGTATTTCTGGTTTGATAAAATGGCCCTGATTCTGCTCTCCTCGTAGACGTTCAACAAGCGTCCCTTCGTGTTTCTTATCGGACATCGCCGCCGTTCGCAGCTCGTCGTTGTGTTAGCGCTCTCGAGCCACAGATTTAACGGGAGAAAGTTGAGCAACTGAACGATCGATGGCTCGCGTTCGCACGCCTAATCAATATTACGCGGCTGCTAACCTCCGTTTTCTCTCTCTCTCTTCCACGTGTATATATTTTTTGCCTGACTGGCACCGTAAGCCGCTTCCTTATATATACGCATATATACACCCCCGCACACTCCGCCCTCTCACTCTGGGTTCCCCATGTGGTGGCGCGCTTTTCCCCGGCGATGCTGGTCCGGACCCCTGCAGCCGCGGCAACAGCCACTTCCTAAAAGCACGAGTCATAGCCCCGCAAAGCGAAGGCGTGCAAAAGATAAAACAGGCAGAAGAGTCGGCCAGCCAGTGGCGACTGGGCGTCGTCTCGTTCAGCTGCAGGCGCCTGATCGTCGACTGGTGGTGCGCGTCGAACCGCACGCATGCTGGGCCTCCCTCCTCCGAACCCCGTGTGGGAAGCCTCTCTGCCGTTGCACTCACGAAAGGGACCCCGGGAAAACGGGATCGGGGAGGTGACGAACAAAACAAGCCACTGTCCCTGCTTGCATGCACGAGTGTATATATATATATATATATAAACCGGGGGAAGGGAGTATGCGTCAGCAACTCATACGTCCATATTCTTTTGTTCTACCGTGCACTCCTTGAATAATGAATCGGCAAGTTCCGGTGCGGTGATGTGTACGTACGTGTATTCTATTGGCCTAACGGCATATTATACGACAGTTTAATTTCCACAGCTGTCCTCCGCGGAGGCAACGGCTCACCGCCATGCTTTCATCGCCTTACTGCTTCAACAAGACTTTCATGAAGTCGTGCAAGTTTGCTCGAAGAGCGTCAGGTCAGTAGCGGAAGATCGAGCGTCTGCAGCGTTACGCCTATATGGTAATTCTCCCTATACGGGCTTCGACGAATACTCCTCATTGGGAACAAGGGACCCGTAGCAGCCCCTAAATGCCAGTATGTATACTTATTTGTCTGTTTAGCAATGTGAGGGCATGTTTTTTTTTTTTTTTTTTTTGTCAATGCCTTCTATATAGTGGCAAAGCCCCCTGAACAGCGTGAGTCACATGCCCATCTGCCGGTCGACGTAAGGGTGACTATATAGGCTACTCTCGTTCAGTAAGCATCCATACCAGATTGTTTACACGATCACTTCCATTTTCGCAATGTCAGCTTCATTGAAAAAAGAAAATTACCTAAGCAGAACAACTTGATCGTGATATCAGGCGGAAGTTAGAAACTGTGCGACACGCATTCATATGACACCTCTCACCTTTACACGTGTAAACTAAGCCTCAGTCATCTGTTAGACACCACTCTTATACTGTATGTCTCACGTTATTGTATATATAGAGCTGCGTTCGCTCTGGGAACCAGACATTCATCAGGGGAATGAGTGGGACATTGTGTGGTCTTGTAACAAACTGTAACGAACGGAGACGTATTATTGGCTATCTTTCATTTCATTATACCCGTTATTCATCAGTTGACTTCCAGCTTATTGGACCACTTTGCACGGTAATCATTGCCGCATCACCTTTGCCGCTCGGCGACTTGATTTGTCACGAGAAATTAACTTTTTTTTTCGTGCAGGCTTTGTATACGGCAAAGGCCAAACCAAGCAGATTATGCGATGCCCCTGCTTTCGCCCCCCCCGCCCCCCTCTTTCTTTACGTCTAGTGAGGCATAATACAAGATGGAAGGAAAGCTAATGCCCATATTGTGATGCCTATCTCCCACGGGATCACACGTTGCCGCGGCGAAATCTTTCCAACGCCATTGTGACGCAAATGCAGGTTAATCCTTCTCTTGTGGGCAGTTTCCGCAGGATTAATTTATCACTTTCGACTCTGTCTTTCAACGGGGCCTTGAAGTTTGTATAATGCGGCCGCGTGCGACAAAAAGCTGTCGCGGCTGAAAGTACACACTCACGATGTGAGTATGACTATATAGGGATTATTTTGTATAAAGAGAATCCAGTGTACGCGAACAACGCTGTAGTCACTTACATCCTAAGAATAGATGAAAGCTCCACCCGCAGCAGTCATCGTCCCACCCAGGTGGAATTTTTACAAATGCCCCACTAATTGCAATTGCTCATTTACGTGACGTCAGGACATTTCACGTGTTGCGGGCATATGATAAGTCGTACAGAGATGTGTTCATTTCGAGAGTATTTGGTCGAAATTTTTTTTTCTTCTTGGCAAATTTTATCAGAAATTCAGATTTCATTGCTTGTCGAAACGTAACATTTTAACAAGAAACGATCAACTTTTGGTTCGTAATATGCGTAGTATTTGCAATGTCAGCTTATAGCCTGAACAGAAATTACCAATCATTGCTTTGTTGCACAGGGTGAATGACAGGTGCGTTGCAGATTTAGGGGTGGAGCGCGTATTTATTCTTAAATTTTAACCGACTATAGCTACCATTCGCAAGTTTTCCAGTGCACACGCCTTGCGTTGCATGCTTGTAGAGCGAGTATGTTCTTTTTTTATGATTGATTTATTGATTTGTGGGGTTTAACGGCCCAAAACTACCATATGATTATGAGAGACGCCGTAGTGGAGGGCTCCGGAAAGTTTGACCACCTGGGGTCCTTTAACGTGCACCCAAATCTGAGCACGGAGGCCTACAACATTTCCGCCTCCATCGGAAATGCAGCCGGGATTTGATACCGCGACCTGCGGGTCATTAGCCGAGTACCTTAGCCACTAGACCACCTCGACGGGGCCTCTTTTTTGTGTTTTCTTTCTTTCTAAACGAAACTTAATATAGTATGTATACCGAAGCATTGTTGGCGTTTCATGTGGATGGCGTTTACGTGCATAAATCGCATGAGATTCACTGTTAATATTTTCTCAATATCTTTGATACGATTTCTTGGCGCTGAAAGGCACATGGGCGAGACACACAAGAAAGCACACTTGCTGAGCGTGTGCGTATCTTTGTTTTGCTTTATCTTGCCTTGCTCGCGCATGTTTGAAGACGCAGAATGGAAGAGCTCGCGTCGCCACTCTATGCAGTCGGCGTTTCTATGCTCGTCTTAGCTCGTCCTCTCCCGATTCGTTACTGCAAACTAGTGTTTCTTTCTTTTTTGGATCATTAGACCGTTGTCATAGAAAATGTAGTTACAATTTCTTTGTAAATGTCTATCTGTTCTAAATATGCACAATAAAATATAGGTTTCGCCCACTTATTGTCTCTGATTCCTGTTTGTTGCGTAACAGTCAATTAGTGATACGCACTGAACGCTGTGACGTTTTGCGCGTGCGTGCTCAAACTGTCCCGAAAGAGACAAACGGGCACTTGTTGGACAACGAGCGGAGCGGGAAGGAGTTGCGAGTGAGTTGGAAAGGAAAGCCACCCTCTTTCCCTCTTACGAGCGGGGCACCGCCGCCGCGCGTTGGTCCGCCGGCCCCAAGGACAATTAGCCGTGCGATCGCCCGTATATATGTGTGCGCGTCACTTTTTGTCGCAATTCTGTTTGTTTCGTTCTTTCCGAGGTCGCAGCTGCGGAGCGCGTTGTTATTCTGCGCCTCGGTACCATCTCGCCCACTCGCTTTCCTCGAATCTAACTGACGGAGAAGGGAAAGCAGAGAGAGAGGGGGTTCAAGGTTCAAGGTCCGCATTTAGAGAACTATGGGTCTCGATTGAAGCTGGCCTGCTGAGAAGGACGCGGGAGGTCTGCAGGATGGACACGGGCGCGAGTGCCAAGGCGCCCGCTATACATGTCTGGCTCGGCAGTGTACGGGGAAGCCGCTCCTGCAGGAGCTCGACCGTAGGTGCGGTCAACGTGACAAGAGACGCGTGCTCGGCGGCCATGTCTGGCAAAAAAAAAAGGGGGGGGGGGGGGGGGGGGGCTTCTGTGCCGACCCGGCCGACCGCCACAGACGACTCTCCGCCACGGCCGCTCCCGGGAAGAAACCACTCGTGCAGCAGCTTGTCTTTGTGTTGGGAAGGTCTCCTTTGTTGCTGCTGCGTCATGCTCTTCCCTCCTACTTCGAGACTCGGAGACGGGCTTAGCGTCCCATAACTCTTCTTAGAGATCCGCTTCTCCCTCTCTTCGTCTCGCTCCGAACCCCCTCCTCCACTCTCGTCGGTTAACCCCCGCCCCGAACGCCTCGTTAATTCAATCGCGATGCCTAGTCCAACTGATAGGAGAAGAAACAAACGAGAAAAAAAATAATAAACGCTTCTTTCTCTGCATGTCGACCGATCCTCGTCCCCCGCAGCTTTCCCGTAGGCTACTCAGCATTCTTTGGTCGCCGAGGTGTTAGTTGACCCTGCTACAGTGCCGCGACGCATGGCGAGTCTGCTGAAAGATAAGCGAGAGAGTTTCGCCACTATCCTGTTAACAGTTCTTCAGTCATTAAAACGAGGGCGACTAAAGCTTGCAGAATTTGCGAGTGTCTTGGAAAGCGATGAGTTGGTTATCTCGTGCACGGAGCCCAGTAGTCCATAACTGAGCGACTAAGCACTCTCGTTGAAAAATTCATCTCGATCCAAGCCGGACAAAAAAAATCGCCAACTCATCCACGGCTTCGGTGAACCAGAATTGGTCAACCTTATGGCGAATTCCATTGGGAGAGCAGGTGCACTCAAAAGCACGCTCAAAGTGCTCTCTTCCGAGGCGGCGTGTTTCAGTGGTCGAACAGGAGTAGGAGCACTGTCATCCATTGGTAGAGCGAGAGCGCTTTTGCTGCGCCGAGAGCAGCCAGGAGCAGTTCTGTCTGGTGGTGGTAGTGATTAGAATGAAGAGGAAAAAGGCACCTAATTTCTGTCTGCCTTCAGGCGACACGGCGCAGTGCCTTATAGGGGTGGGGGGAAGGAGGGATAAAAAGAATAGAAGGAAAGTAGAAGCAGAAGAAGACAGCCAACGAGAGGAAAAAAGAAGGAGATAGGAAAGTGGGGATCCGGTCGAAGAAGTCCAAGGGCGGGGTGCCACAATGCGAGAGCTACACGGCGTCAGGAGACCGCGGAGGGCGAACCAGTCGGCGGGAGCTACGCTGAAGTCGGAGATCGCGAGGGCACAACCGTCCAGCTTGAAATCCTGCGAGCGAATCCAGTTCTGTCTGCTCCCTCTTAAAAAGCGGAGTGAGTGGAAAACGCAGGAAACCACGTGTTTGGAACGTCATGTCCGGACATACCCTCTCAGCAATCCTCCTCACTTGTTTACATTTTGCGGCGTCGTGTCGGGCGGTTATGGCGGCAGCGAAGCGTGCGTGGTGCTCGGGCTCGAACGATTTTAACGTCGTAGCGGCAGATTCTGGCAGTGAACGTCCACCTTGCCTGCCTTCAGATTCACGGATGGCGGAGGCAGCAAAACGTCGTCGTCTTGCCGAAGTATTTGACGAGCTAGACGATGTCAGCAGCGATAGCTGCTGGAGCTCTACGTCCGAGTCGAGTTCAAGCAGCAGCGACGATGACGACGAAGTGTATGCAGCAGCGTTTCAGCAGCTCTTTTCTCTGCCAGAGCGAAGGCCGAAAGTGGAAGCATATGTTACAAAGACGGTGGCTAGCTACTCCGACGAGGAGGTGAGTCATTCGGCTTCTGTTTTAATTAGGTTGCTTAAAGGCCTGTTTTCTTCCAGTTCAAAAGAAATTTCCGCGTCACGCGGCCGGTCGTGGACTTCTTGGCAGCAGAATTCGCCAAGTCACCGCACTGCCCTCAGAACAGTGATCATGGTGGCCTGCCTGCCAAGTCGGCTGAAGAACACATTCTCTCCTTTCTTTGGTGAGTGTCCGTACGTTTAGGAATGCCGCTGTCATCAGGTCACTGCATAATCCGTTTTATAGTGGGTTAGAGGCATATGAAATATTGCAAATAAATGTACCTAATTCGCAGCATGTCATTGGACCACCTTGCTTTAAACTTGTTAAATGCTACTAGCGAGTGTCGAACGTAATAGAGTTATAGTATTTTGTGAAATGCTTTCGTAGTTTGTACACCTACACACTGAGCTTCACAAAATTCTCGTTACTAGAATCAGTGGCAAAGCATAATTCATGATGCATCATTACAAACAACCATGAAAACTTTTGCTCACGAAGCATTTCAAATCGGCTGTGTCAGCAGGTTCACAGTGAGCTTCATCTCCACACTTATAAATGTAATGCGCGAATTAAAATTAGAATTTGTTATTTAGATAGTGCTTCTACTAATCAAATATTTTGAGTTTCTAAGGTGTCACCCAAAAAGGTGGAATCGTGTTTTCTGACTTCAGTTGTCTTGCTAATTTGCTTCATTGACAGCGACAGCATTGTTAACACCATTATTCAGTCATTGACAGCAACAGCAAGCTTAATTCCATTATTTAATTAGAGTATCCTCTCCTTTTCAGGTATGCAGCCAACAAAGCATGCATTAGAGATGTCGCTGGCCGCTTTGAAGTCGCAGAAAGCACTCACCACAGAATGATGGGCCGAGTAACTGCATTCCTGCTCGACATAGCACCGAATGTAATCAAGTTCCCCAGTGACCTGCAGAAGCTTGCTGTGGATTTTGAGAAGGTAACTATGCTTTTGTAAACATGCTATTTAAGGTATAAACTACAGTTTTTTTCACACCAATGTCATACAGCTCTACACAACTCAAGGGACCAGACTAAGAGGAATTACACCTACTCAAACCACAATAAGGACTGAAAGCAACTGATATGCAGGATCAGAACTGCAAATGAACAGAAAATGTAAAAATGCAAGAGATATGAAAGAGCACCACACAGTCAAGCCTCCTTCATGTGTATTACAAATGCTGTCAGCAATCGGACATTTTTCTTGAGTAGTTTTGACCATGTGATGCTGTTTCATATCTCTTCTATTTTCCCATCTTCTGCTTAGTGATGTACATCTAGTACTTGTCCTGCATGTACAGTGAATAAACCTAGAGTTCAGTTACTTGTGCACTCTGTATGTACTCTGTATGTGTCATTAATTCCCCTTCGTGCGGTCCCATGTGTTCTTTACCGCTCTACTATTACAATTATGAATTAGTTAGTGCCAGAATGCACCTTTTAAATAAGTTATTACAATTATTTTTCCCAGATGCTTCACAATTAAATAGCCAGTTAATTTCAATCATGTGTACCGGTAGTGTATTGCACTCGCCGTTATGAGCTTCAAGTCTCCAGTTTGTTTTAAACTTTTCCGCATGTTATTGGCACCTTTCATTACCCTTAGTGCCATGCTTATTTGACTATGTGTGTGCACATTTTTTTCTCTTGCAGCTGTCGGGATTCCCAGACACAATTGGGTGTGTTGACGGAAGCTACATGCCTATCAGGTGCCCAGCCAGGAAAGTGCGATCTGTTTATATAAACCGGCACCATTACCTATCCTTGACACTTCAAGGTGTTTGTGACAACAAGAAGAGGTTTCTTGATGCCAGCACTGGCTACCCAAGCAAAATTCATGACGCACGCATTTTCCGTCGGTCCAGGATTTCAAGTGTTTTGCCACAACTGTGCTCTAGCAAGTACCATATAGTGGGGGATGCTGCATATCCTTTCCGGGAGTACCTGATGACACCAATTCGAGACTATGGGAATCTTGACAGCATCAAAAAAACCTTCAATGCAAGACTCTCCGGGACAAGGGTGCTTATTGAAAATACTTTTGGCGATTTAAAAAATCGTTTCAGACAACTGCACAGGTTGGATATGTGGACAGTGGATAACATGTCCAAGTTTATCATTTCATGCTGTGTGCTTCACAACCTCTGCATTGATTGTGGAGATTTGCCAGAGAACCTGTCACGAGACCTGTCACTTACCTCACAAACAACAAATGTAGACTCAAGCTCTTCTGCAGTTCAAGTAAGCAGCAGTAGTGTAGCCCAACAGGATAGCCTATTACGTGGCTTGGCTAGCATCAAGAGAGATCACTTGATGATAAAAATGGGGTTGCAGAACCAGCAGCCATGAAACAAGGAATTCCTTTACGTGTTATGCAGTTGTGAGCAAATATATGCTTACCAAAGGCCCACCTGAAAAGCTGAACTCGTTAAAACACCTTCAAGGTTGGGAAAAATTGTCCTTACCACACACCTGTTGGCCCATTTGCATTTTCTCAAGGTAGTGTATTGTGCCAAACTAGAAAATAAAAGACATTGAAACTAAGTAATCGCTTTGGGTAGTACGTTTATTTATTTAAAACTACCACTTTATTTTGGAAGTCCAAAGGCCTGACGGAGAATCTCCATTTTTTCTTCATGCATTTTGCGCCGCTCTTCACGAAGCACCTGTCGCTCGGCCTGCCTTTCAGCTCTTCGATTTTCTTTTTCTTGACGTCTGGCCGCCTTTTGAGCCTCCTTTTCTTCTTGCAGTGCCCTCATTTCAGTAAAAAACAACTGCATGTGTGCCAGGCGTGCAGTTCCTACCCGTGGCTTCGTGTCGGGATTTGAGGACTGCGTCTTATTTTCCTCAGTGGTGTTGGCAGGTGACAACACGGCCGGAGATTCGGGCGAGGCTTTGAATGTAGCCCCTGAGGCGTCTCGCTCTACCTCCGGTTCAATGCTGTCATCAATGCTTTCAATTTTTTTCACCTCGTCGTCAAAAGGCACAGGGGTGGGTGAAGCACCAGACCTTTTGTTATGGTCGGAAGACGCCTTCCGACGCCTAATTACTGTTTTGTACCTATTTTCACACTGTTCTGGGGTTTTGGCTATGCCAAGCACAGCCTCGATGTCCATCGATATTTGTTTAAAGGCTTGCTTCCTGTTTTTGAATTTTTTAAATGGGCCAATCTGAGGGAAATATTTGAGGTAGTACTCTAGGAGCAGCCTTGTTTGCCCCTCTGTCCATTCAGCAGCTAGAATAAGAAAGAACCAACACATAAATGGTTTATTGGGAAACTGTCGGTCATTGTGCAGGCATTACTTATAATTGAATAATTTAACACACAGCACGGTCACTTGAGCTTAATTATCAATCAGCAAGCATTAATCAACAAAACAAGCATTTGCGCAGACTAGCAAACATACATAAGTGATAAGTTCTGGTATTGTGCATGTAAATGCAATATGCAAATTGTGCCAGTCTTCCAGTAATTGTAGTGGTCTGCTTTCCATGCTCTCTTTTTTTTTTTGTCATTTAAGGATCACTCCTACAAGTACACTTTTACACGCTCTGATGCATGCTTGTTAGATTTACCCAAGAACACTTGCTGAGGCAATTGTAGACACTCAGTGTTAATATACTTGCCTCCACCTCCTCTCCTGGAGCCTGATGGCTTGCTTTGAGCACCAGTCTCCCCGTCAGCTGATCTTGATGCAGTGGGAGCTGGCAGGTGCAGAGTATCTGTGCCATCTAAAAAATATAAATGAGCAGTAAATGTAGTGCCTCGCAATAATGTTAATACTAATACTTACCACCTCCTGTTTCAACGCATGGCAATCTGAGCTCCATGCGCATTTCTTCGCTCCCTCGCCTTGGCACATCGCCAGCCATATTTGTACGCAGAACTGCATCTGTTTTCACACAATGATGGAAATGTAATCAAATCAGTTATATAATGAAAATGGTTTCTCAAGTAGTCAGCTACATTATGCAAACTCGGGTGCCTTACACTCGAAGGTAAGCGGATTAGAGCAAGCAAAAAACAAATTCTAAAAAAGTCAATTCATCATGTTACAGGGCTGCATGAAACACTGCACAAATCACTGATAATTAAAAAAAAATATCGCTTATCATACGTAGCATCTCGACCCTGCGATAAGAAATCGTGCTTCCGAGGAGATGTATGGCTTCACCGTATCACGTGGGATGCTGATCTGCCGTCTGGAGACATTAGCCACTTAAAAATCAGAAATAAAAATAAATTGTTACTGCGTGCAATACTTAGCTGCACCCACGTGACACTTGCTACACGCCACTTCGCAGTTACTTTTCTTAAAACGCTGCGAATCATTCTGTTGCTGATGGAGGGGTCTGCAATGTAAGTTTGTTTTGAATTAAGGATTAATTACTCATGCAAGGAAACTTGGCAACAGGATAGTGTACTGCAGTACTTCTAGAATTGTTTACGTTTTGTTAACTGCTGATGACAGCAGCAGCTGGTAACTGCATGAACAGTCTGATAAAGCTGTCATATCCACGGTGTTTTTCTGATATGATAAAGAATAGTGGGCTTAGGTCCACGCGCGCAAGAATGCATTGCATGCTGCATGCGCGACAAGTGCGCTGAAACAAATAAAAAGCAATCAAATTCACTTTACCTTCCGTACTAGATGGTGCCTGGTGTTGAATTAAAGACAGTAGGATGCGCTGAGCTTCCGAGTCCATCATGTAGTAGTATACGAAGCAGCAGCTTTGCAGGATAGCGCGCAAGCGAGTGCGCTGTACCAACCACTGCCACACGTGCTTTCCTTGCCCGTCCGGATCAGACCGCACGTGTTTTGCAGCAGAGGACGCTGGGATGCACAACCTTTCTCCTCACTCGCCTTTTTATTCCCTCACACCTGCTCTGCGGAGGTGTGCCGCATTCCAGTGGCAGGTCGAGTGACGCGGCTCTCAGTGCTCTGCCCCCTACTCCTCTCTGCTCGGCACCCTTACTCCTGTTCTCTCAATGGAATTCGCCATTAGAGGCCACTGTGGTGCAGCCGATGAGTGGGAGCCAGCGGTGCGCTGCCGTGCCGGGGTGCTCTACGCGGAGTCGTGGGATGACGAGGCGACTCCCCGAGGATTATAAATTTTCGTCAAGAGTTCCGGTTCACGAGCCGCCGCTGAGGGCATCCGAACTTTGGCGCGGGATACCGAGAAGGAGGGGGAGCGGCGCGAGAGACACCGAGGCGGCACGCCGAGACCCGTCATTCCAGTTTAGAGTGGCCGTCTGGTTTGGCGGCATTTTCTTTTGTTTTCCCGCCCCGCGCGTGGACGACACGGCGGAGCTCGTCCGATCACGCCGTCACGTCACGCGGCGGCCTGTTTCGCCGAGGCGGCCAATGGGCGGCCCCGCTCTCTTTTCTCGCCCAACTGGCTGGCTGCGTTTGGCGGTGCGCCTTTAACCTCCCCAACGGCGCTTTTACGCAGAACTACCAATTTTTCAGGCCGCTTCTTGTACAACTGTGTCTCGGGGCACTGCCGTAAAACGCTCCCCCGCGGCTTGGGGCTGTTTGTATGCTTATTTTGCGCCGGAGGCCGCCAGGAGGACGGTGTAGGCAGTTGTCGTACGTGCATGGCTGCTGTAGAATGCCGCGTTTCACCTTGTCTAGTGCTACGAAGGCAGCAAGGACAAATAGATAATCGAACCTCACTCTAGAACGAACGAAGCGAGAACTTCGACACAGCGCAGTCTTTCAAATTAGTTGACTCCTGCGTGAATCTCAAGCGCCCGGAAAAAACCCGAATGCTGATCACAGTGACTGTTATTATCGCAGCCACGTGGTATACAAAGAAACTGAACAGAACATTGGTGAAAGAGCAGCTATAGCTAGCTCAATCGAAATTCATTGCCCTAACCCTCATGAGATGAGACAACGCTGGCTTCTTACAAATAATCTAGCCTGGGCAAGGCTGCACGTAGAGAAAAACGGACAAAACGCTTTTTAACCGACCGTCGATTGGGGGAGCAACAGCAACCGCAGTGCGGCCCTGGCCACCAGTATTTTTATGGCCCTCTTTTACGATCTACGGCGCGAGTCATGACTGTTTACTCAATCCGAGATTGGCGTATATTTGTGTTTTGTTCTGTTGATTAGGGCAGAGTTCACTCGTCTGTCGTATCTCGCCGACGAGGGTAGAACAAGCGCTGCAGATTATTCTCGCCGCATGTCACCGAGCAAACTTCGAAGACCTCGGCCGCCTCTCAACATCATATATAGCCATTGGAAGGTGGTGGATGAAAGCTAGCTCTCTGGCGCAATCAGAGGCACTTTTTGAAGGAGGTATTCTTGCAGACGCCGGTTCCTCTCATCGCCTGCTCGGCTCGCTGTCTCCCGTTCATATTCTCTGCGGATACTGCGCGGGGAACATTCAGTCCCTTTTGAACAGTCGGTGAAAACAGCGACGTTGGAGACGAAAGATTGAACGTATACCCACCCTTCCTATTTTCTTGCGCTTAAAAGAGCTATTATCACCGGGATCGCCTATCCGCTTTGCGTTTGCTTACCGAATTTCATTGCACGCCTGCATTCGCCCTGGCATTGGGTAAGTGCTGGCTTACGCGACGCCCAGTCTCTACACGGTAGACGGGTCAAAGAGGAAAGCAAAGCCCAGCCGACTTGCGTAACTCGATCGGCGCACGGTACTGCAGCCGAAATCCTGTCGTTGGCACATCCATCTTGCGCCAGCGCAAACGACACGATGTGTCTGTGTCAGGTTGTGTCGCAAGTCCCGCTTTTGTCTGTGGCGTCGCGAGCCTAGTGTTGCCACCATCCGCCGCGGCACGCATCTGCACGCTGTCCGAAATCTACCGAGCGCCCCCTATGCGGTGATGAGTACACACACACAAAGTTCACATCGGCCCGCTCGCTATACGGGAGAATGCGTGCCGAGGGTGGGCGCAAAACACCGCTCGGATATTTTGTTTCTTTTTAAGACGGAACGAAAAGGAAACTGTTTTGTTTATGTCTCTTTAAAGAGGAACGGGGAAAGGATAAGATTTGGAGAGGGTGTGAGGCGACTCACGTTCGCCGTGTGTACACCCTTCATCCGCAATGTGAGGCGTAATAATGAAAAAAAAAAGAAAACTAGATATAGGCCCGGCTAGTGCCTCTCGCGCGAGCGCTCATGCAAATATTCTAGGAGTATTCCTATCCCATCTTCCGCATCTCAGGCGCGGCCCTCGCCCACCTCTTTCGCGAATCTTCGTCCGCTGTCTCTCTCTCTCTTACACACACACACACACACACACACACACACACACACACACACACACACACACACACACACACACACACACACACACACACACACACAGTGATCGATTTCTCTTGTTGAAGCTTCTTTGCTGCACGTTGTTCGGCGCTCATGTGTCGCGCATTTCCGTCTTCGTCGCGCGGCGTCCTCGTTTGTCGCGGCGTGAGTGAAATCGGCGGGCGTAGCACGTGACGCTGCGCCTCGTCAACAGGCAGAGGACGCCTCCCGGCGGCACATTTTCGCTCGCTTTACGCAAACGGTCACACGCGCTCACGTCGCACGCTATGCTGCCACCAGGTGGAGGATCCAAGACCACACTGGTGTGGCCTTGGCTGCTCACACGAAGGACGCGGGTTCGATCCCGGCTCCGACGGCCTCATTTCTATGGAGGCGAAGTGCCATGGAGGACCGTGTTACGCACTTCGTAGATTCAGGTGCACGCTGAAGAACACCAGTCAGTAGAAATTTACAGAGCCCTCCACGTGCGGCATGCCGCGATTTTGTCACCGAAAATCCCGACCCTCTTTCTTATTATCGCATTAGTTCGGCGATTTCTGGGAGATACTTAAGCACGCGATAGTACTTTCGCGCACTGCACGTTCGCCATTGAGCTCGTACACGCAACATCGCCAACTTGATAGCACCGTCAACAACGCAGAACTGCAGATTTACTGACAACAGTTCGGAGTGTGCGTACATGCAAGAAAAGTTGAGTGGCTTGCGAATGGCTCGGTTTGGGAGTCCATCGTCGCCAAAAAAGTTCCATTTCCTCTTCCTCGTTCTATTTAGGACTGAGCATCCCCGTGCCCCTGCACCGCCCCCTCGCGTCGAACATCTTGTGAGCGTGATGTGTCGGATCGCGCGATTAAGATAGAGAAGGCGCAACGTGCTCGTAAATGCGCCGCCGCCGAGAAGGTGGCCCCGGCAGTCTGATCGAGAAACAAGGTGTACATGACAGCCAGTACCTCTGGCTTTCCCGTCGCTTGCATCGCGCCGAAAGGAGAAATAAGGAATAAAGAAAACCGGCGCGAGCGCACGCCGACAGATCGTGCTCACGCTGACATTCGGTTGACACTCGGCCGCCCCGGTCGTTCAATGGAAGTCCCAACTTTGGGCCACGCGCGACAGCTCGTGAAACGGCGACACCTTGCGCGAGCGTTTCGCGCGCCGATTTCTCAAACACTATCTCACCACTTGACTCCCCTTGCAACATTTGGCGGCTGCTATTCTCGGCGGCCTCCTCCGCCCTGGTCCGCTTCGCTCCGCTTTCGCTGGGCAGGCGCCTGGCCGCCCGGGTCGCGGCATCGACGCTGAACGGGGACGCGTCACTTCGCGCGGCGACAGCGGCTCGACGTCAGACTCTGCCCAGTGGCGCTGCAAAAAGCGCCGCTACCAGTGCCCCCACGCCGGCCATAAATGGGTAGTGCAAAGAGAGCCCTCCGCAAGCGAACGTGCATGAATATACGTCCTCCCCTTTTGTCGGTCCTGAAGCGCGGTTTCCTAAATATTGAGGACCTGGCAAACTTCTTCTTTCAATCCAAAAAAATGGCAGCATATCCACGGAGTGAATGATGGGGAGTGGGGCGAAGCATTCGTCCGTCCATTCGTTCTTGCTTCCGTCCGTTCCTGCGTACGTCTGTGTAACCGTCCATGCGTCCATCCACCCGTCCGTGCGTGCGTCTGTTCGTGCGTCCGTCCCTGCGTTCGTCCATGCATCCGCGCCTGCGTCCGTTCATGCGTCCATCCATGCATCTGTCTGTGTGTCCGTTCGTCCATCTATTCAGCACTCCAAGTACCACCATCTCGCATCTTTTCATCATATATTCTTCATATAGAAGCACCGCCATCCATCGGACATTTCAAGGACTAAACGGGAGGTGGCACATGCACACTTTCTTACGGCTTGCGCTTCGGGTTTACTTCCCACCTTTAACCACCTCGAGTTCATGGCATATACTAGTTCACTGTATTCATGGCTATGCGGCCCAACGCTCGCTAAACCTTTCTAAAACCAAGGAAGTTACACCCAGCGAGTATAACGTAGCAACCCTTTCTTGTCAGATCGTGCTCAATGTACACGCCAATAGCTGCTAATGGGGATCGCAGCGTGCGCGTTACCTAAAGGCCGAATGCTCCTGTCTCTCATTCCCCCTTAGCAGCCATTAACATGTGCATTGAGCACTATCTTTTATTGTTCAACAACGCACAGAAGAAATCTCTCACCGGAACCACCTTGGAGGTCAAAATCGTAAGGACCGCTATATTTAGGGTATGTGCCACTGGTGGTTGCGTACAACGAGGGACGCACAAGCCATGACATAAGGAGCTTCGCCCCTGAAAAGTAGTAAGCTCCTCAAATCGAATTACCGGTACAGTGCAAACGATGTTTCTCTTATATCGGCGTGCTGCAACTGGCAATTTAAGCTCAAGTGGGCATCCCTTGACATATCGAGTTCGGGGCACGCGTATTCTGTAACGCCTAAATGCGTTAAACTTGGGCATATAGATGATGCCAAAGCGAAGGAGTGAATAAACGCGCAATCTATCTTACGGTCAGTGATACGAAGCACGCTTTATTTGGCACGAATGGTCATGGTGACTTTCGCCTTTGCAGTTGCATTCTCTGTCGATCTCTAGCTTCCTGCGCGTTGAACTGTTTTATTACGCATGCTAGAATGTTCTGTTGACGATTGTCGTTCGCTTCTATATACCGCAAATGGGGATACCTGCGTGTCCACTTTTTCACTGTACAATGAAAAGCAAAACCAATGCCTCCGAGATAGCTCCCGCAATCACGGAAACCAACGGCAAGAAAAACCTGATTGTGGTCACGACCAACATTTTGCGATTTACCTGTATAACGCGCGTGCTCGCATTTTCCAGTTAAAGCCGGAACTAAGAGCCTTTGAAGCCCTACGTGTGCGAAGCTGTGTGGTGGCGACAACTTCAGATTATCGGTGGTCGTGGCGTATGCGATGTTTATCGCGCGCATCAGCTGTCTACTGCTGCACGGCACGTACCGTGATCAGACGCTCCGTTAAGCTTCATAATCAATGTTACCACGGTTGTCTGTCAATGCAACTCAAAACAATAACAGATGACCGATGTTATCATACCTTCTCATGCGATCGGCTGTAGAGAACGCGAGTAATTCGCTTACCCAACACAATCGAAATGGCCCTTATCTGTTGCTCTTGCCGTTCTGCTCCGCGAAAGTGGCGAAGATCAGCGAAATTGAAACCCTTTATGTCCGTGGCAATTCACGACACGCACGTTAAAGAACCCCAGGTGGTCGAAATTTCCGGAGCCCTCCATTACGGCGTCTCTCATAATCATATGGTGGTTTTGGGACGTTAAACCCCAGATATTAATCAATCAACCAATAATCAATCAATCAATTCACAGCACAACAGTAGTGTTGACTGGGGTCTTTTTTTTTTTTTTTTTTTTGTAGAGCGCGGAACGGTTGCGTCTGCTCTTGCTTTCGCCGTCATTCTCGCGAGTGAACCAGCAAACACTTCACGGCGGTTCAGTGACGCGTCCGAATAGCGGGAAGAAAACAGTAGCTCTTTTTCAGAGTGTTGAATGCGCAAACACACCTAATATTTCGCTCAATTGTTGTTTCGCACGCACTTGTGGCACCTGGTTGCGCAGCAAACTGTGCAAGGTAGTCGGGCTTTGCACTACTCAAAACTGCGTCAATAGGTGGCGCTAATTGTCCGTAAAAATCCAGAGTCTCACGTCTACACATCGGCGGCATCCGCTTTCTTTTTCCTCATCGAAGATGCATGCGCTCATGATGTTGCGAAGAAGCGAGAGAAACGTCCACAAAAAGCGCGCTCAAGTTGCCCGACCATGCAATTTTTTTCGAGTAAAACACGTGCATGCGCTTTTTCATGAAACTCTTCGTAATAGTATTAATCATTCTTCTAGTACAGTTAGGCCTAATGAAAACCTGGAGTGGAACGCCAAAAGTCTGGAACGGATACGCTGCAGCATAAAATATGCGCAATGACGAAAACGAAAAGTGTTTCGACATGAGCCCACGTTTTATTCTCGCTCGTCTAATTTCCATTTTTTTTCGATTTCTCCATCGCTCTCGAAATGCAATGTTAAAAAAATAAATTACCGTTGCTATAGCTATAGCCGCGTGCGAAATGGCGTAGGCGGAATTAAAGCCGGGAGATTTAGAATCGGGAAAGACTGCGAGGGGAGGGGAGCCGACACAGAAGAGGATGTGCATATATCTTGTTAAAAGCTAGATGTCTCAGATGCACGGACTCGCACGCGCGTCTAGTTTTGCATCTTTTGCTTCAGCTGAAAGAAAACCAGACGACGGGCCGTTTGCAGACGAAACTCTCTGCTTTCGACATCGGCGTCGCAGTGCGCGCGCGGTGCCAGCAAAAGTGTGCTCGGATCCCTCGACAGAGGTTGCGTTTGATATTGGCGTTTTCAGTGTGTGTTCCCCGCGTTCTTTGCAGGGCGTTTTGCAATCGATAGGGTTTCGTTTTCGGTTCGATTTTTTTTTTTGTCTCGCACACTGCACTTTGTTTGTTCTCTTTCAATTTTGTTGTGTCATGAACTCTTTTAATTTGTGCCCTTTTACTGCGATTTTCTCCGTCTACGTCGAATGAATCTCGACTGCAGCACGCCGCCTTTTTTGTTCTTACTATCTATTCTCGCATACACTGATGGCGCATGGGCACACCAATTCGCAAAGGGTTTGACAAGCGCCCATGCCAATATAGCGCGTGCGCGCGCACACACGCACACACACACACACTCTCACACACACACACACACACACACACACACACACACAACACACACACACACACACACACACACACACACACACACACACACACACACACACACACACACACACACACACACACACACACACACCTGTTCACCGTGTGTGCGCTTATTGAGCGATAGAGCAGTGCAAAACGCTCCTTTACGTGGCCTCTTCTTTTTTTTTCTGCTCCATACTTCGCAGGCACACGTGAAGTGTATTGTATAGAACAAAGTTCAATCAGTGGTTTCTGAAGGCTATTGACAACTATGCGTATCACAATCTAGGTCTTCAATAAATAATTAAAGTGGAATTGCTGAACGTAATTTATTAGCGAGTCATGGAGGGAATATAAACGTCCTCACTATACCTGCAAGGCTGTGAAAATGGTATTCGCGTGGTTCAATTCCCTTCCACCGCGAATTTTATGTTGAAAGTTTGGGCTCAATTTACGCGGGGCAACCTATACGCCAGTCAGTGTGGACTTTCACACAGCCTGGGCTTTCAACAACTGGAGCCTTGATTGTCTCTTCTTGCTTGGAGCATGCATGGTGAGTGACGGGTTTGTTGCAAAGAAAAAAAAACATGGGTCACAGGAAGGGAAATAAGTATATTTGCTGATGATTGTTGCGAGAGCACTTGCTCAGTGCAGTCAGATGACGCGTAGATAGAGTGATTGAATTTACCTCTCATTGCGCCATGGCAGGCATTTATTAAAAGTCAAAACGCGCTTGCACACATATTTCTGCCGATTTCCAGACGCCTGCTCACCGGTTGAATTAGCGCTGTTTTGTCGGGACGTTTTCTTTTTATTATTTCCGGGGGAAGTGGGAACGGTACTCACCTTAATACTTGGCAGCATGCTATCGAATTTTACTGTAACTCCTTCGAAATAATATCTCGGATAAATTGGATACGTCGCCAATGGCGAGTCGCAATGGAAAAAAAAGTGATATCTCCCTTTATTTTTATTTTTTTCAAATTGCGTTTCTCTTAGGTGAACACATTCATCGAGTCCACAGTAGTTGCGGTGCCATTTTAGGCACTGCGTCGCATCTTCGAGATGAATAGCCAAGCCCGTTATTCTAACTGTTGATTATCAAGGCGCGCGATAAGTGAAAAATGGGTAGAACGGTTTACTAGAAGTGCTCAGCGATATCTATAAGATAAAAAAAAGATAAAAAATAGACTGTAGTGAGCTTCCAATAAGTGATCATGTGCTGCGTTACGGGACACAACTCTAAAAAAAAAGGGGGGGGGGGGGCACATCCCGTAGACGCGTACGTTTAACCGCGCCGCGCAGCTATATACGTTGGAGCGGTCCGTGATTTCGATTGATTGATTGATTGATTTGTGGGGTTTAACGTCCCAAAACCACCATATGATTATGAGAGACGCCGTAGTGGAGGACTCCGGAAATTTCGACCACCTGGGGTTCTTTAACGTGCGCCCAAATCTGAGCACACGGGCCTACAACATTTCCGCCTCCATCGGAAATGCAGCCGCCGCAGCCGGGATTTGAACCCGCGACCTGCGGGTCAGCAGCCGAGTACCTTAGCCACTAGACCACCGCGGCGGGGCATCCGTGATTTCGAGAAAAAAAGTCAAAGAAACATCACACGTGAGGAACGAAACACCTCTGGAACGTTACGAGTAAAAAAAAGACGGGAATATATCGATCCTCGCGCGTTTTCGCTTGCATGTGTGTACATGTTTTTTTTGCATTTTTATTTTTCCCCCACTCTTCGTCTATCCCAAATCATTCGTTTCTCGGTCCCATCTTTCGACTAGATTTTTCGGAGTTGCGGGCGCATGTATATGTGTGTGTGTGTGTGTTGACGGTGCGCCCTCGAGAAACTGTCTTTTTATTCTGTTTTTATTCTTTCTCCACTGAAATACTGAGTCTTGTTTTGAGCCGTGCGCTGCCTTCGCGATATATTTTCGTTCTCTTCAGAGCGCGTGCACCTATATGTCGTGGCTGGGGTTCGTATGTTTGTCGTGAGACGTGTATTCGAGGGTGAATCTCTCGCTTCGTTCATTCTTCGTTTTTCGTTGCAGCCATCTTCTCTTCATTAGTTTCTTAGGGGCGCCCTCCCCTTCGGGACCGCTCCCCCCCACCGCCCAATTCTTTTTTTTTTTCTTTTCTCTTTCAGACATATTGCCGGCACGCCGAGCACGCACTTCAGGTTGGAACCGCAGCCCATTCGTGCGCCATTTTTCCGACCCCGAGCATGATCGACGCCGCGAGAGAAATATTTGAACGGTGCAGGGACGTGAATGGGGAAAAGAGAAAAAGAAGAAGAACGCGAAGAAACGAGAATGGCGAAAGTCAGGAAAGATTTTTCTTCGAAAATGCGAGGAGGCTTCGAATGAACGAGGGAAGAAAGGGGTTGTCGGGAGCTCGGTACACATGCGCGAGTTTTTCGTGTGCGGTTGGATCGAGTGATGCGGCGTCCGTGATCGAGGCCGCCTGGCGCGTTGGAATCGCGATACAGTGTATATGCGTGTGTGTGCGTGTGTATAAATGTTTGGTCGGGCATGCACGTCTGAGAAATCCCATCGCGAACAGCCGGGCTGCCGTTTCTTCTCGACAAAATGGCGTGTTTCCAAAGCAGCGGGGATACCGTGCGCTCTGTTCCCGAAATGCGCGCACGTCTTTTCGTTATCTTGTATGCCGCGTCGCTGCGGTTTCTTCTCCAGTTTTTATCGCCACGCGAATTTGCCGTGTGGCTCATGCGCCTGCTCGGCCCGCGGGGAAAGGCCGCTCGGAACGATAGCCCGAACGACCGGCGGCCGGGGCTTTTGATCTCGGCCGCAAAGGCCGCCGGCCGGACGACGGGGCCTGCCCTCCCGCCTGATCCGCCTCGGAACAAAACGGCCGAACCCACTCCTAGGCCGCCGGCTGCGGAAAATTAACGTTGCAACGGCAGTCGTGCTTTCCACCACCTACGCATAAACTGTCGCTTCCTATTCAACTGTTGCGCCGGTTTATCGGAATCGATCTGTATCCCAAAGGGCAATGCTTCTCGCCGAGTTTGTAAGCAAAGTGGACGATGTGTTTATAGCGTGCTGCATGTAGTTTCATTCAATTTTCTGGGTGGTTTATACATTCTAATACTCCGTTTCATACATAATGTGCAACGCTATGGAAGATTATTTATTTATTTATTTATTTATTTATTTATTTATTTATTTATTTATTTATTTATTTATTTATTTATTTATTTATTGACTGATACGGGGGGTTTAACGTTCCAAAACCACCTTATGATTATGAGAGACGCCTTAGTGGAGGGCTCCGAATATTTTGACCACCCGGGGTTCTTGAACGTGCACCCAAATCTGAGCACATGGGCCTACAGCAGTTTCGCCTACATCGAAAATGCAGCCGCCGCAGCCGGTATTCGAAACGCTATGGAAGCTATAGCGAGACTTGCGGTATATTCGTTTGCACCAAGAAATATATTCAACGATTTTGCGACCCGTAATATCGTGCTTTTTTCGTATTTGGACTGAGTAATAAATGAAGATGCTTTGACTTTAGAAATGGGCAAACCTCGTTATCTATACGGTTTGCAATAGGTTGTTTGTATCCCTTGGCATCTCTGTATTTTTGCATCGTGGCCTCCGTGATTAGTTCCAGTAGCGCGCGATCTGGAGCTAATTCTGGAGGCCACGTGTAAAACGAAGATCTGGAAACGCGCGGACTTTTGTCATTTCGCTACCGAACTTCTAGCATAGTGAAGCATAGCTTCTCCGGCGTGGCGCTCTTTCGAAATGGGCTTTAGTGCAGGAAGAAGTCCAGTAGTGAGACACTGTTAGTAGGATCCTTTATGATCTTACAAAGGAGCACACATTGAACAGCAAAAACGGGACACTTTTTTATCCATCTTCCCCTTTAAATCTGTGCCTGTGTTATTTTATCCGTATTCTCGCGTACTGTTGCATTATACACGTATATTATCGGCATTTCCACCGTGCCCAACCTACACTGTATCCAACCTATACAGGTCCTCTCACTCTCACCCATGGTCGCAGGCTGCTTCAATTGTCCGTCATGAGATGAAGCAATGACGCGTCATGCGCAGCCACTCGTTCTTCAACCGCGCAGACCCTTTACTGGTTAGATACTACTACTACTACTACTACTACTACTACTACTACTACTACTACTACTACTACTACTACTACTACTACCACCACCACCACCACCACCACCACCACCACCTGCTGCTGCTGCTGCTGCTGCTGCTGCTGCTGCTGCTGCTGCCGCCGCCGCCGCTGCTGCTGCTGCTGGAGTTTTAAGTGTGCGCAAGATGACCATTACTACAAGTTTTTGCTTCTCAGACTACATCCAGTGAGTGACGGGGGAAGGGGACGTGAGAGTGGTAAAAAGAAAAGAAAACGTGTGAAATGAGATTTGAGTTGATGCTGCTGTTGTTTCGTTACTCTTTTCTCGCTCGTGGCTACAGTAGCATCGTGCTTGAACAAGTAAGAAAAAAAAGGACAGAAAAACCACGTTGAGCAAGAAGAGCGGCATACTCCATCGCAATGTCGCTGCGTCTCGACGGTCGGACCCATCTCGCTTCCTGAAAACAACCCAACTCTCTCGAGTCTGACTTTTGCAAGAAACCCGTGAAGAAGCGAGGCGCAGACTGTTTGCGCAAAAGACCATTTAGTTCAGTCATTCTCATGCCGGCGCTAGGCGAAACAGAAACACAGCCCTTAAAGTTTTCGTTCTCTTGCGACGGTGACAAAAAAAAAAAGAGTGAGTGGGTAAGTAAGAGAGAGGGGGAACGAAGAAAAGAGAGAGGAGAAGGGGAGAAATGTCCATTGCATTCGCTTGCAGATTGCAGTCTCAAGAAAGTACCTCGGCTTTCCCATTTGACTGGGGAGTGCGCAAAGACTGAAGGAGTGGAGGAGCGCTCTCGGGGAGAATGGAAAAGCGAAGAGCCGCAAAACAAGCAGAGAGATGAGGCTGGCGGGTAAAAAGAGAAGAGACGCAAATCCCATAGCGAATAGTGTGGTAACTGAAGTAAGCACCGGAGCTAGCCTGCCCGCCGATTTCCAAAGAATGACAAGAAAAATGAGGAGGAAAGAGAAAGTGAAGGAGAGAGAGAGGATGCACAAACGAAGAAATAAAGGTGGGTGGATGAGAAAGGCGGCCTTCTCGCTTGCCTTGCAGGCCTGGCTAGAAACAGCTTTGGTCGATAACAGGACTTGGTCTGGCAACCCCGTGCCACAGGGTTGCTCTCCCGCGCCTCTCGATTGCATGACCGAAGTGGCTGGATGGCGCTTACTTGGGCCGCTGCTGCACTCCCGAGGAAGAAAGAAAACGCACGAGGGAGAGGGAGAAAGGAGTGGGCGGGCAAGAGGCCGAGAACGCGGGCAGTCGACACGGGCATAAAAAAGGCTCAAACGGCGAAGAAACAAGGCAGTGTTCACAGACAGCGTATCGATTGGGGAAAGGAGCCCGGTCTTCTTACTTATTTCGCTTTCTTTCCCCTGGCTTTACTTTCATCTCGGCGCTGCTAAGCTCATTCTTCTTGTTCCCGGATAGGGAAACCTTTCTGGATTGGCTCGGTCGGCGTCGGTTTAGCTTGTCTTTGTCTTAGGGCTTCATCCTGAGCCCGAGACGGTTGTGTGAGTTTGTTTCTGGCTCCCTTGCGGCGGGAAGATCTGGCGCCTTGGTTTCGCCCCCTTTTCGCCTCTGCGGGGCCGGCTGCCATTACCTCCTCGCCCTCTTATAACGGTGCCCCTTCGTCTGTGTCGTGCGATTCCCGGGGGCCGGAGCGACTTCTCGACGCTACTTGCCACCGATCGCGCTTTCCCTCTCGGTGGTGGAGAGGAAGAATCCGGGACTGCTCCCTTGTTGCTTCACGGGGTGCCTTTCGGGCCCCATCCTATTTATTTGTTCCGGTCGAAGCGACCCACGTTGACCGCTCTCTCAGCGCGCGCCTTCCTTTCTGGCTGGCTGCTCTTCTTCGGGGCCCCTTTCAGCGCTTGCACTTGGAGTGGCGGCGCACACGGGGCCGACTCCTTGAGCAGCGCCTCTGTTGGCTCCCCTCGTCGCGCTGAGGATGAGCACAAATACCGGCTCAAAAAGCCGACGCCGCGCAGTCGCCGTCTACTAGCTTCACTCCGTGGCTGTCACTCTATACACCGGTGTCGGCTTGAACCTCAATGCGATTAACTGGCTCCCACAACACCCCTGCGCTATGTTCACCACTTTGTTGGTGTTTTAGTGACAGAAAAAGCCAATGATGTGCATGAGCAGAGTAGAATTTCGGGACCCAGGTCGCTGATGAGTACTTGGTAAAGTGAAGCGCAATAAACGGGATGTAGAGGGGAGCGCTCGTCTCGCCTGTCTCACCTTGCTGCACCCTCCAGTGCGTTTCGCTTTACCAATGCTTCCACAGGGAAAGGTGTAATGCGACAAAAGGGATGACGTTTTCGCTTCAGCCGCACCATTAGTGATAAAAAGAAACAAGAAGTTTGGTCAGACTATTATTATTATTATTATTATTATTATTATTATTATTATTATTATTGTTGTTGTTGTTGTTGTTGTTGTTGTTTAGTTCAACTTCGTACTGACAAAAAGGAGAACATGCCCTAGTCCAATATTACTTTTGCTTTGCCGTGATGCACCATGTTCACCAAAATAAATAAGTATTAGGTTTATCACACGCAGTCTTAGTTGTACAGTACAACCTCGGTATAACGAAGTTATAGTAGCGAGAAAAAATCGTCACATCACAATTTTCTAATCGGTGCTTTCATGTTTAAGCGCAAAACAAACAAAAACAAAAAACACCACAGCTTCCCTGGTCAGTGCGGGCGATAGTACTTCGTCAAGAGTTGCCTATACACAAATTACTGCTGCAGAAGGTTGTGCAAAATTGTGGGATTAGCAACGCCGCCACCTGCTACGGCGCTGATCGTGCCCTAAGCAAAGCAGTGATGCACTACGTGGCGTTAAGTTGTATGTACACCACGGTACTGTTTCCCTATGTTAGCTATTTTTGCTGTTAACCAATCTTACGAAATGGAAGGAGATTGCAGCAGGCTGCCTTCACATGACCTTCGAGACGAGCGTCTCATTTTGCGATGTGTGACTGTTTTCACGCGGCCGCGGCCGATGGCGTGGCGGTGAGAGCCCCCGTTACACGTATGCGCTTAACGCCAAAGTACGGATAGCGAACACAGCTTTATTATGTGACTCTGAAAGAAAAGAAGATAAAAGTGAGCCCCTTGACTCTCTCTCAGGGGGAGGACACTTCAACAGTATAGCTCACGAGGGATGGGTGTAAGGAGGGATTAAAAGGATATATGATTAAAAGGTATAGAGACAGAGAGATGGGGAAGGAGAGAGCGTGGCACAGGGACAGTGACGTAGTGAAGTAAGGGGAATATAGGAAAGATGGACATGGTCACAGAAGTCCAAGGATGGTTTACAACTCGGCGAGAGCTCTTGTCGGCGTCAGGAGATGGCGTAGGGCTAGTCAGTCGGCCAGAGCTGCGCTGTCGTCGGAGATCGCGGGGGCACAACCGGTCGGCACGAAATCCAGTGAGCGGGTACCCTGCGAACACAGCTTGGAGCCATGTTTGTTTGGGGACGGATGTGTTCGAGACAAAGAGAGAGAAAAATCTTCCAATGCGTCAGTGGTGCACCATGTCCACACGTCGGTTTAAACACGTCGGTTTAATCACCAACAGTTCCGCCAGGAGACGCAACGGTGAACACACAAACACACAAGATCAATTTTTTAGTGTATTTAAAGAGATATTGCACCATGTTATACGACTCCCCTTGAAATGGCGCTGCGTCGCTCTTTCCTGGCGTGTGCAGATCCTGTCCGTGCGTCCGCAGCCTTCCTGCCGAGGACTCTGGAAAGGCATGAGCCTGTAGGACTATCAAGGCGTCATCGTTTGGTTCGTGGTCCAAGCTGTAAGTACACACCTTGGCGGTCCGGACTCGTCTCTTCAGAGCGATATGATAAGCATGCGCAACTGGTTTGAATCTCACAGCCGAGCAAATTTTGGGTGACCACCTACTTGTTGCGTCGAGCTGCTAGATGACCAGTGTAGACGGTCTCCTGCAAGCGGGCAGTCAAAGTGTCATTATTCAGTTTTATATTTTACGTTCGGAGAACGCCGACTGGTTTATAAAGGAACGCAAGCAGGCTGGGTGGCTTTGTGCTGGAAAAGGCCTTTTGGTTTACGCTAGGACACTGAATTTGAACTTCCCTCTCATGCAGAGCTGACATCCAGAATTGTGTTACATGCTCACTAATGAAAGAAAAAGAAAATTACTAATAACTACACTGTAGGCAGCAATCCATACGACTTAGCCGCGCTAAAATTCACTGGCATAATCCGGAGAAGAGAGAGTGAAAAGGAGGAAGGCAGAGATCATGCCTGAAGGTGGGTGAATATATATATATATATATATATATATATATATATATATATATATATATATATATATATATATATATATATATATATATATATATATATATATATATGACACAAACCGTAGCCACAAACACATACGTAGAGCCCCCTGTGTGTTTGCATGCGAAGGTATTCGTAGCTGTTAGAGACTAAATTAATAAAACAAATTGGTTAACTGACTAATTATTATTGTTATCCTAATGTGTCTACTCTATTACGTACGCATGAAAATTGAGGGTATTGCTCTACTTATTTGCCCTTTAGCGTAAAAATTAAAGCATATCAACGAAGTGATTCATGCTATGTGAGGCGAAGTTCGGAGGGTTTCATCGGTAAACCGTGAATCCTCCATCCATCCGTCCATCCACCTGTCTGTCTGTCTGGCCGTCGGTCCGTCCGCACCTGCTGAGTGAGTCATAGAACAAGGCAGTCAGGTACTAAGAGAGACTGCATGTACAGACCGAATGCTTAAAGAGCTTTCCCCGTAAAAAAAAAAAGACTGAGAGCTTTTTTTTAAATAAAGATATATACATTAGATTGAACAACATAATTTTCTCTGTGATCTGCAATTTTCCTATCCTGTAGCAACTTCATAATATTTTACAAAACCACTCAATTTTCGGCCAATACCCCACAGTGTATGTGCGCCACAGCTAGTAGGCGAACAATAACAACAACGACCACAACCGCAAGAGTGCCTGCGGTAATCAAGAAACGCGCGCCGTGGCTACAGCCCTGAAATCGCGTCCGCTGTAGTCCGGACGTCTCCACGTGCAACTTTGTGCGTGCTCCTTTACCTTGAAAAGGAACTTGGCTCGTTGGGACGAAGTTTTTCACCCGCACAAGATATATTATCAATGGCGCAAACAGTCGTCTTTGATAACCCCTCGCTCTATATAGTGCATGATTGATTGATTTTTGGGGTTTAACGTCCCAAAACCACCTTTTGATTATGAGAGACGCCGTAGTGGAGGGCTCCGGAAATTTTGACCACCTGGGGTTCTTTAACGTGCACCCAAATCTGAGTACACGGGCCTACAACATTTCCGCCTCCATCGGAAATGCTCTATATAGTGCATAGTGATGCAGTTTGCCCCAAGTAAAAAACAAACCCTCCAGTTCTGCGTGCGTGCTGTCGCTTATACTGGCAACACGAAGAGATTTAAACGTAAAAGCAAAGATGGAGATTCATCGGCACAAAACAAAGGACGCAAGCGCACAGCTCTTAACCATTCGATCTAATGATCCCCAGGGTGATTAACTGAACAGGTTATGCGCCTCGAGTTTGTAGTCTTTCAGTCCGCGTCGCAGATAGAGCGACCCTTCGGAAGGGCGCCTGGTCGAAAATAAGCCTATCCTGCCCTTCTCTAGAAATATTTCTTTCTCTCTCTCTGCGCCAATAAAAGGACCGCCACAAATATAACGAAATTCTTTCAATACAAGAGTATAGTCCACGCACATTCATTGACACTGATTCGTCGTCCTATTACGTTTTAAAGATTTGTATCCCTCGCAGCACTGTTTGTTAAAACACTGTCAACTTTGTCGAGGAGAACGACCGCCTCTACATCAAATCAAACCGTTTACTCAAGCCATAATGCGCCGTAATGTTCGGGCCACTTCTTTCGGATAGCCGTTTACGGGCTTATGGTTTATATTGTGTCACAACTATGACCATATGTGGTCGTTGGCATTGGGTGCGGGAAAACGCTTATTGCAATATCGCGGCATGCAGACCTCATTCAGAGTTTTTGTTTTTTTTTTTTGTAAATATCTGCTGTGTTATATTGCAATCGGGTTAGTGTGCATGGGTGGGCTTTATTTTCACCAGTTGTTACCTGGACATTAAGCGGTTTCAAGAAAATGACCTTGTTGGTGAATCTAATATAGGTGTCACACCGCGGGAACTTTTGAATGGCCATCCAGTCGGTGGCCACCGAAACGCCACAACTCTATCGACTCGAGCCACGCTCCTGCACGGTATATCGTTTGAAATGGCCGTTTAGTGGTTCAGGCGTTTCTCGGAAGGCACTGACTGATGGGGCCCGTCAATGCAGTACTATCGTTGAAGTGAGGGGGCTCGTCAGCGTAGTGTAAACGTGATTTGGTGACGGGGCCCGTCATAATAGCGATGCAGCTATAGCGACGGGCCCCGTCACCGTAAAGCAATGAGAATACTGTGAGGGGGCCCGTCAGCGTAGTGTAAAGGTAAAACTTAGGGGGGGGGGGGGCGTTGCCATGAATTTGTTGTCGTTTTAGACGCCATCCGCCCAGCTGTTCTGGTAGTGCAGTGGGTCGACGTGCAGTTGGAAATGCGGTCGTACCGCAGGTCGTCGGTTCAAATCTGTTTTTGTTATTTAAAAAAAATAATGTGTCACTATTTTCCTTACCGCTTTCAAGGAGTCGTAATTTTGTTTTTGTTTATTTGAAAAAAAAATCACGTTGCTGTTTGTGCCGGTTATTAGCCCTACCGCGTTGATTTTTCGAGGCGCAGTGGGTACGTTGGCGGTGTACGTGCGACATGATGCGTTATTGGTGTCTGTCTTCAGTTCGAGTCGCGCTGACTAACTGAACTTTTCTCTATCTTTTCTGCTTTCAATATTGCTTCGAGTAATGTTGCCTATTTCAAAGACAGCATCCTACAGTGGAGCGATGGGAGGAACCGCTCGCCAGCGAGAACCTGGACGATCAACTGAGTCAACTTCTCGCTGACGGACCCAGCTCGCCGTGTGGGAGCTGCCGCACAGCCCTAGTCTGAGCTCCCCCCCCCCCCCCCCGCTAAATACACTGCAGTACTGCAAGTGTGGCGAGTTTTAAGAACCATTAAAAGCGCGTGCACAGAGCCTGTCGCATCAAGGCAATTAATACAGCACCGTAATGATGTAATTATGAGGTGGACCATTTTAACAATGGTGCCTATAGTGATCGGCCTCGACATAGTACTGCTGTTCCTTATCTTACTGAAGCGACGGGAAATGCTTCTATTTGTTTGTTTTTTCTTTACTGCTGCGCGAGACGACTGCATTCAAGCTCCCTACGGCTATAGCTTCCCTCATCGCAGAGTACATCGACGCGGCTAAATGCGCGTTAATTCCTGCACACTCGTTTCATTGGCTTGGTCACCCCTTGTGGTTTACCCGAGCCTGCAGCCGCACCAGCCAGCACTTGCAAATTAAAGCACCCAGACGATTGGTCACGCCCACGACTTCGGCGTAATCGCATTTTAATTGCCGAGAAGGATACGGAACACGTTTCGATTCCGCAGGACAAGTGTCGTCTCAGGATGGGAAGATAGCTACAGAGAGCTCACCACCGTGCGAGTATCTACAGCACCGAAGAGAGCTCGATTGTCTATCTACGTTTGCATAGCAATAGCACGCATTCGTGGGACGAAAGCAGCTTGCTTATCCCCTTGTATGGAGGAGCCAATTCGATCGCATGAATAAGTCTGTGTGCACGATTTCAAGCGAAGTGGGCCCGCAGTCAGGGCTACATGTATTGTAGTCATATGTATTGTGGTTTTGGGGACTTACTGAAACACACCGTCCAACTACACAGCCCTCAGGGTCGGGACACATTCTAGGTTGACCTGCACAAAGTTTGGCATCAGCCCATACGTCGCCTTCATGCAGCGACAGGAAAAATACGCGGAACAGATTGTTTTGGGAACATCATATTATGTGTAACAAATTATTAGTTGGAGCTACGGTATTAATGTAAAGGAACAAAACCCCGCCGAGGGTGGTTGTTCAATGCGATAATAAAGTTAATGCACACCCATACAACGGAATCTGCTCGCCCAGCGCCGTATCAATCAGAAATCATCGGGAAAGGTCTTCATTCCTTGTTGGACGTAAAAAAAAGTTGATAGTTATATCCCTGAGGAATGAACACGATTATCATTTAAAAACAAGTAACAATATTTCAAACGATACTGAGAAAATAAAATAAAAAAAGAGCGCGATTCGCACCGAAGTACGGCACCAACGACACTCCGCCACGAAATTCACATGGTAGGGCTGTCTGACGACCGCCGAAGGCAGCGACGTGATTTTCTTGCCGCATTACCTTGAAAAAAAGGAAAAAAGTAAAACATTCAAAAACTGGAATGTGAACTGACGAGCTGCGTCACGACACCACCGCTT